>NC_048897.1:45907479-45984332 GCF_011077185.1 Oxyura jamaicensis | reverse complement strand
GGGGGGGGTGGGATGGGGGGGGGGGGGGGAGAAAAAGGAGGAAAAAAAAAGAATGACAACTGTGACCCATTTTGTGTTTTTATTCACGTGGAGGCAAAATGAAAAACGCATTTTTATTGCAGTTTTGAAAAACTCCATTGGGGGGAAATAAAAAAAGGGAAACAGAAATTGCTCAGTTCACCTTCAGAAGTAGAGCTCCTCCCGTTCCGCCAGCATTCAGCTCTGAGTGTGCAGTCCCCATGCCTGGAGCTGGCTGCTGCAGAGTGTTTGCCTTTCGCTCCTGCCTGCAGCGTGTCAGCCTCCAGCCAGGGCAGAGAGCTGCAGACCCCGGCGTTCAACCTTTCAAAGGGCTCCTCTGGCTCGGAGAGGCGTTGTGCAAATCTTCCCTACTTAATGCGAGCTCTTGGCCCAGCCCTGAAATATTGAGCGGCAGAGAAAGAGTCTGTGATGGGTGATCAATTTAAGATGGTAAACAGGCTGTCAAGGACTGTTCCAGGAAATACATTTTTTTGGAGTCATTTTTATGTGAGAACATGAGGAGGGTAAGCAGGGAAAGCTAACAAGTGTATTCGCTTGGAATTAATAATGTCTGAGCGAGGTGCGCGGGCTTCCCATTAGCTAGCAAAAGCACAGAGACATCCCGGAACCTCGATTTTAGGAATGAATAAAGAATAACAAATGCAAATGGTGTAACTTCTGCAGAAGTATCAGCTTTTCTGAAACAACTTTCACCTGTTGGGCTGCTCATTTATTTCTGATCACCCTGGCACACCCCAATTTGGGATGCCATTTCCTTCTCAGGTCAAACCATTCTGGGCTCATAGAAGCCAGATCCTCAGATGGCTTAGATCAGTGATCCCCTTCACCACCCACAGCCAGGGGATTACGACATTTACACCTGTGGAATGCCCCTTGGGAGATTTGCTATTCAGGTCTGAAGATGGGCAGAGAGCTGAGAAAAAGCTGGGCAACAGCAAGGAATTTCTGACCTCCTGTCCTGACCCTGAAAGTCACACCTAGGAAATACTGAGTGGTTTTGTTGTTGTTTTCTTTCTCTCTCTCTCTTTCTGTCTCTCTTCCTCTCTTTCTTTCTCCTCAATGCAGCATCACCACGGCAGGTCCCCATGTCGTTCCTCACAGAAGGCTCCAGGCATCTCTGGTGGGAAGCAGGGCAGCAGCACAAGAAATGCAGAGGGAGTCGCAGAGCTGTAACTGGTCAGAGTGTGGCTGTGAGCGGTGCAGTGAGGGGGCTCAGTGCAGGATCTGAACCACCGTGCTCATCCAGCATGCTCTACTCTTCCTCCCGCTTCCAGACACTGGTTTCTTTGGCTATGAAATAGTTGTGTCCCACCCCACCCCACCCTATCCTATCCTACTCATGCTATGCTACCATGTCATATCATATATTCCTCTTGGATAAGAGCTTGACATCTGCTGGACTTGACCCACCCATTGCACGCACAGAAATCTTGGAATGATCCACAAAAGATGGTCAGACAGTCTCTTCTTTATGAGAAGGAAACAGAGATACCAAGTGGTTAATTAATTATTTTATTTATTTATTTGTTTGTTTGTTTATTTATTGTCCAAAGCCACCCAGCAAGCTGATAAAGAGCCAGGATTGAGAGCTGGGGATCCTACACTTCAGTGCAATGTTCTGTGTTGAAGGTCTTCAAGTAAAACGGCACAAATCACCTCTCCCTCCCTTCTCACCTCCCAGGACTAATGTAAATTACTTCGAGGACCCAGGTCACGTTTCACACATTGCTTGCTGTGACTGTGAGCCTGTGTTCACCCACCCTCTGGACTGGAGCCTAGAGGATTGCTCAAAGAAGCAGAGGAGAATATTGCACGGACAAAAGCCTCCAGCATGGACACACAAGGGTTGTTGCAGGATCAAAAGCCACATGTGAGTTTTGCTGTCAAAATCTAGGCAGAAAAATTTAAAAATATGCCAACCTTCCTGTTTAAATTCATCTTTCCCAGCAGTGCATGCATGATTCATTCAGATATATTTTTACTCCATACTTTTCCCATTCCTTTTCAATTTATTTGAACTATGTTTTTATCTTCTCTTTTCCAGAGAATGTGCTGTCATTTCACCAGTGCAGAGGAAAAAAAGAGAAATTGTTAAAAAGTAATGAAAAAGAATCACAGTTCAATCTTTTGCTAGTATTGAGATGACAGAAATCATCATTAATCACTCACAAGTCATGAAGGTCAGTTACTGCCACAGTCAAACCCTTCATTTCTGTTTTCTCTTTCTTTTTTTTTTTCTTTTTTTATATCTTTATCTGTTCTTGTACATCCTTTTATAGCCTTATTTTCTTTAAGAAAGACCTTTTTTATACCTTTTGGATCCCATTGTGGATCAGCTATGTAGTTCTGCTTTCATGGGATCTGAAAATGTATTCAGTCAAATTTTTGGCGTAGAGCCATGTCACAGCTGGTGGGTTATCAATACCAAACTTAGCCAGGATGAATTCTTCGCCCATGCATTTCTTGCAGCAATACCGACCTGCTTATCTCTTTGGTATGATGACCTGGCAAAAAATACCATCAGCTCTCGACATGTCTGCATGGATAAGCAGCTGTTGTAGCTGCAGGGATCACGGGAGGTGGCCCAGTAGCAAAGTGCTTACAGGTGGGTTTGTAGAGGGGAAGCCTCAAGATGTCTGAACAGGGTTAGTCACTTCAAAGATGTTTTTTAACATCTAGAGAGGTAACTAAATGTGTATAATGCTTCCATGACAATGTCTTGTGTGACTGATTGCTGAAGAGAGAAAGTTTCGCCACAATAGTAATTAGCACGCATCACCGAAGTTTTATTTATTTATTTATTTATTTTAGGGTTGGTGATGTCTAGGACTTTACAGGGTAAAAAAAAGTTTGGAAAATAAGGCTGCAGGTTCCAAATCCACAACCTAGCTTATCCTGCCAGAAGGGTGCAAGAGCATCCAAACGTCGCTTGGTTCTGAGCAAGGAGCTGCATGCAGAGGACTAAGATGTGGTTGGTACCTGGTGCTAACAGTTTGTCTTCTTCTAGACAAGTCAGCTCCTGACTCAGTTTCTCCATTTGTAAAACGGTGCTAATTACATGTTTACTCCCTTTGTGAAGTGCTTTGAAGCCTACTCATAGTAAATGTTACCTACAGGGCTGGTAATGGCTATTATAATGAAATTATAATCAAATTATATATATAATTTGTATATACATCATCATGAAATTATAATTAGAACTCCTATTAAAATTTAATTTTTGCACGGCTTGAGACAACATACACAACAGATCCCCAAAAACAGAAGTTCCCAAGTTCTTTTAGTACATAGCAAATTGCCCTTAATTTTAAACTAGAGTTTTAGTGTAAGCAAACCAACAAAAGAAAGCCTAAATGAAAGAAAAGTATCAAGGGATTCCAGGACTGTTAGCAGTACACTAATTATTTACGTTACTTAAGTAGAGGTGATTTTCAATGTTGTTTTGACAAACATAAAAGTAGGAGTAACAGATACCAGTCCTCTGCATCACAAGTTAAGATCCAGATATAGTTTTGCCCATATTTTTGGTCTAAACTTCGCATCCCTAATTCATAACTCAGAGAGATGTGTTGACTTTTTCAAAGCTGGCAAAAGATTTGATTCTTCCTTAATTTAAGTGGCTTTTGGCTGCCAGTCAGAAAGAACTTTACTCCTTCCCACTGGTTTGCAGAAGAAGAATAATTCAAGCTTCACATTAATTTGAAAGCACTCTTCTAACACTTTGACTTCCAGTAGTTGTTCAATTTAATAATAACAATAAAAACATTGAAATGTAAACCTGGTTGATTTATACATGGCTCAAATTCCCCAAGAGCATGATGTCCAAAAACAGAAAAAACATTGACATAATGCAACCAATGTCAGATGCAGGACACAGTTCTCTAACTGAAGACAGGATGAATTGCTTTTCCAATTTACCAACTCATCAGTCACCTTTGCTTCAGAGGCTCTGAAGCATTTAAAGAGTTTGTCTTCTTAATGGGGCACTGGACGCATTACAGAATTAGGGCCAGAGCCAGAAATGCATTTAGCTGCTTAATGCCTAATTCCCATTAATTTCGGTAAAAGTGAATTGCAAAAATATCTCTGTAGATAGATCCCTTTGCAGTTAGCTGCAGTGGCTTTATATGTTGGAGGAGCAGGGAACAAAGTGCTCAATTCCACTTCTGTTGCATTGCTCAGGCAAATTCAGCAGATCCCCTCCCCTGCAGTCCTCCTGGGTGGATGACTTCCCTTCAGCCCTCCTGCTCCCAAGCTTCCTACCAAGCAGCAGGGCAGGGATAAAGATCAGGGCCAGTACGTAAATCTGTCCCCAAAGAGATGTCCCAGATGGTACCACGAGACTCCCCCAGCATCCCTGCTGGCCAGGCCGTAACAAGGCATCTCTCCAGCTTACAGGATGTTTGTGGAAAATGGGCACAGTGGATAGGAGAAGAATGACCATGCACAGGTCTTGCTTTGGCAAGAGAAGTCCATGCTCTATGCCACAGCTCACCCAAAGCCCAGGGCTGACCCCATCCCATCATCTGGGTGTTACCCAAAGATCTGGGCAGCAGGCATGGTGCATGCAGAGCCCTCTCGGACTGCAGACTGCAAAAAGAGTTCAGCAGGACTTGGCTGCAGCTCTCGGGAGCTGTTTGTAACACACTTGGGGTGTTTAGAAAGCTGGCCTCTGCTCGCCTGCCTTCAAAAGCCTCTCATTTTGCACAAAGTGGTGCTGTGAAATCACGCCAATTCTCCTGAATTCTTGGGGATGGCAACGTGGTTCCCACAGTCACAGCCCAGACATTGCTCCTACTTCAGGAGAAACTCTTGACGTGTTTATCTCTTTGTGCTGAGCCAGCTATCAACATGGCTCTGCTCTATGGCTACATGATTAGATAAATTACTGTTTTGTGGAAACTACGCCTGGTGCACACTTCTAGCTTAATATCTGGAGGAAAACTAAGGCTTTATTTAGGTTATCTGCTATGGGAAGATAAAGTGCTCCATGCACTTCTTGCTTAGACATGAAAGTGTTGCCACCATCTGTACTTTATGACTACTGTGCTGTGGTGCTGAAGACTAATTGGAGGCCTAAATCGAAACTGGAGCTCTCCTTTGGTGGATGCTGCAGAGGAGAAAGGCTCTGCCACCCAGTACCAGCATGTCTAAGTCAGCAAGTGTCATCAGGAGAAAGGAAAGGTTGTACAGGTTAGGTCCTGAGGAAGAGCTTGACCACTGTAGAGGTCCTTCATGCGTGCTGGCTTAACTCAGTGGGAATTGGGAACCTCGGTATTTGAGGGGGAGCTGGGTCTACAGGACTTGTTGGGCGTTGCACAGGGAAGCTGGGGTACAGTTAGGAAATGAAAGAAATTTGCAAATCGTTGGTCAGTGCTTGGACTATGAAGACTTTATCTGGTATCTTGGGCTACAAAGATATACCTCTTCATTGTGCTTTCAGAATAATTACACATTTGCCCAAGAAAGACAGGCAGAGGGCTCAGTCAGGTGTAACTCTACTTTTGCTGGTTTTGCTTTGTGAGAATTTGCCCTCTAGGACCTATAAGCTTCTTTCATTTTCTTATCTCTGTGGGTATCTTGGCAGCCATTAAGCCTGAGTAAGCATTTCCCAGCTGTAATTTCTAGAAATATAGGTAATTATTTTTGCCCTGAGTTGCTTTTGTCAGCAACAGGTGCTGTTGGAGTGTTTCACAATGGCTCAGCTGGGAGAGTTTTTGACTGGGGAGAAAGAAGGCAAGGAGATTCCCTGGAGACCTGAAGGGCCTCTGAGCTGAAAGAGCAGCTTTTAAAGAAGGTACAGAGAAGACTTTCTCCATAGGGAAAGAGCATGGGCAGGCAGGAGCCATACTGCATCGAGACATGGTGCATAACAAGAGTTGGGAAAGGCACCTCACTCTGTTGAAACCCAGTTTATTTAGTTAAAATAGAATTAAGAAACCTGACAGTGGATCTGAGCTTCTCTTTTTCCTGGATAACTCTGAGTGAGCCCTTCTTGGTTCCAGTAGGCTAGCTGGGATGAATGCTTTCAAGGCTCACGGCTGCATCAGGTGCACCTCTAAAATGGAGAGGGATTTTGAAAGAACTGGAAGAAATCGAGATTTAGCATGCGAGATAAAGGTGGAAGCTGCTTTAATTATAGATTCAGTGCACATTGCATTAAGGATTACTCAATAATGCGATGACCACTCAGTCCTCACATAACCTCATTAAAGGCTGATAGGTTTGTCTTTTAAACATTTGCTCTTCACTGTGCCAGATCTTAAATGGCTCCCTCCCGGTAATGCAGCAATCCCTGTTCAGCAGACCTAGCTTTTTTTAGGTTATTGAAGACGTATAAAGAAATGGATCTGCAGTGTTTCAGAGCTGACTGCGTAGCCTCTTGGAGGACCTGTGGGGAAGCTGCTGGGCTTCTAATGGTTAAATTCTGCAGCCAATTCCATTAAGTTTTTAGCAACATCATCTGAGTTTGGCTGGCTCAGTTACTGGCCTGATGAGCCTTGCATTGGCAGCTGTGCATGGTCAAGGGCTTGGATCGTGCCTCACGTCTGCATTTCAGTTTGCAATTGCTTTCCCTGGATCTCCCAAGTTCTACAGCATTGTTCTTGGTGGTTGCGAAAGGACTGCTGTGGATGTGAACCCAACAGGATGCCAGGAAAATCTCCAGGGGTGGGGAGGAGAAGGGCTGAAGACCCCCCACCAAACAACATCTGAGTGTTTCTGGCAAAGTCTCACTCATCCTGAAGTGAGCTCAGACAGTTTCTGACAGGAGGAAAAAAAGTCTATGCAATTAATACATTGCAGCTGGAGTCAATGCCATCTTTTCCATAGGTTACTCCTGCAGCTTTAGACAAATAGCTTATATTTTCCTTGCTCCATGCTCATATAGAATGAGGATACCAACAACATTTTCCTATGGCTTATCTCCATTCAAAGTTGAGGAAAGTCAGAAGCATCTTAACAGGAGTCAATGGATTTGCAAGAATGAAAAAACAGGTGAAATAAACAGTGGTTGTTTACAAGTCTACTTCCAGGTAAGGTGGCCCTGGCTGTGCTTGCAGCTCCCCGTGTGATGTGCGTACAACACTTAGCACACCATGTCATGGTCTCAGCCGGGGTCATTAGACGATCCTACCCCACAATTAATAAACAACAGTGTGTTCATTGTTGGCTAAATATGACACACAACGCTTCTATCAGCAGTGTATTTTTCATCTGATAGTCTCAAAGTGTTCTCAGAGCAACACTCTGATTTCTCCTTTAAAAATTTGCGCTTTCCTCTGGTCTGGTGGAAAGCAAACACCCCTCCCCCTTGCCTCTCGGGGTAGAGAAGGAAGGGAAAAAAGCATTTACATGTCTTTGCATTCCTGCCAAAATGATTATCAGAGTCTTTACCATTTACAGCACTCCGAAGTGAATCACCAGCCTACATCTCATCTCAGCATCTATTTTTTCCCCATAATCTGCTTTTAGAGGGGTTTTTAACTGCATCAGACTTTTCTCTCCCATTAAAATGCTGTCTGGGTGATTGGAAAATAGAATAGCCAGTCCTCATTGCTTAGTTTCCATAGTGAATGTCTGGAGCAAAGGTCCGTGGGATTATTCAATTACTGCAATAATGGCCTTTGACCTGGTAAAACAATCCAAAAGGCAGAATTCATCTATTGGATTATTTTGAACATTAATCATATTCTATTTAGAAATTGCAGTAGAACAGCTAGGGTTCAAGACAGGATGCAAACTATTTGTGTGTACTTTACTGAAGTGGCTTAAATTTTTAAGTACACAGTTACACAAATTATGCCTTTAGAGTTTTCCCCCCCCTCACATTCACATACTTCGCTAAATTTGCTTTCGACTGCAAAGATTCCTCTCCTAGCTGCATGTTACCAGCACTAACTACATCGACTGATGTGATCTGAGCGCTCTGTGTTGATATTAAATTGCAGATAAACAAACGTCCTGGAACCTGAAACTGCAGAAGTGAGGGAGAGCAACACCACCATTTGCCTGTGGCTGAACTGCCTGCTTCATGCATTAAGCGAAGACCAAACAGCCTCCAGCAGCTGTCCTCCCTTAGACTGCCCTGTGCCCACTTGTCACAACCTTCCCCATGACTCCACTTCTTCGCAAGGTGTGACTTAGAGAAGAGCGGATCCTTGCTTGGGGAAGTCCTGTCCCAGGGCACAGCCCAGGGAGACACCCATGGATGGCTGCAGCAGGAGGAAGGCAGCATTCCCTCTCTCGGTGCAAGCACTTGCCCTCTCAAAGCCCGGGTCCGGAGCTCCCCAGGAAGGAGGAAAGATTCAGGGCCAGTGCGGGAGGTCTGTAGGGCTGTAGAGAGAAAGAACAAGAGTCAATCATGAGTTCTTTTAAAGTTCAAATACGAGATGAAAAATGCTCACTCTTCCTGGAAGCCAGTACAGGGTTATATGTCCTCAATGAAATTTATTGATTTATTTATTCTTTTGGCACCATGCTGTGCCCATAGCAAGGATGCATTAAGGACACTACCAAAAAAAAAAAAAAAAGATCTGAAAAATGGGTTCTTGCAGTAGCAATGCTAGCAGCCCATGGCTTCCCACACAGATTATTTAGAAACTACAGAACACATCTGCTTGGGAACCTGATGGCTGTAATGAACATAGGTACCTGATAACAGCTTTAAACACCTTTACCCTGCTTTGGGAAGGAGGAGAAGTGGTTCTACTTTGGCCACAGAGGCACTGGTACACAGGACCCCAAATTCTCTGTAGAGGTCCCCACAGGTGACACAAGGACCTGGCTGCCCACAGCAGGCTGACACCCTTTGCAAAGACCTGTAGTTTTGTCCGATGGACTTGCTTGGTACCTCTTGCTGGTGGTATAACCATGCTGCAGCATCTCCAGTACTGAAAAGTCATCAGTCCTGCTGGGCTGTTGGTGATGAAGGGCTGAGAGCATCCACAGTGAGACCTCCCCTGTGCCACCTCCACTCCTCCAGCAGCCTTGTGCTAGCGGCACCCACTGTTCTTCACCACTGACACTGGCGGGGCTCTGCAACAGCTCCAAGTGGTTGATTTGGTTGTCTCCTTTGTGCTGCCTGGTGCCAACACACTGCTGTCTTGTGAAAGCCCCACGAGGAGTATGTTGGAGGGAGGCATCTGCTCTCGGGCACACCTCAGCATCACAATTAAACTTTCATGGGTGCAGAGGGATAGAGGTCTGTGCTGGGGCTGCCTGAATGTTAGGTGAGGAGAATCCTGCAAATTGCCTGCTACAGAGCAGTTGTTACACCACAGTGCTGTGTGTGGCTCTGCCCCCACAGCCGGGCCAAGTAAAGTCCAAATGGAATTTAGATGCTCGGTCTGTCCTGGCTCTCTCCCAGGGCTGGATGACTTTCAGATGTCCCTTTCAGCCCTTTTTTTTTTTTTTTTTCAGTGATGCTGTGATAAAATTTGAAAGAATGAGGAAAAAGTATCACTTCTTTTCCCCTGAATGAAAATGAGTAATTTCTTAGCAGAGGCACACCCAGTAAATCATCGGTGCTCACTCCAGCAGTGGGATGTATGGTGCCCTGTGGCAGGTCAGGTGTAAAAGGACCAACAGAGAATCTGTTTTAGGTTGTGTGAAATCAGAAATAATTCAGCCAGAGAGGATGATGTGGCCTTGCTGACGGGAACATGAGATGTCAGAAACGGGGAGTTGCTGCCTGCTGGAGGCGGCTGAGCCAAAGGGGTTCCTGAAAGCCCAGTTCTCCACTGAGAGCCCTCTGGGTCCCTGTGTCTGAAATGGGAGCTTTCTGTCCTGAGCTGCTGAGGAGCCTTTGGTCAACCTGCTCCCATCCCAGAGGCTCCAGCCTGTCTTGGTTCCTGCTCTTGTTTCCCCCCAAAAACTAGCAGAACAGGAAGGGTGTGATGATGTCCCTGGAGCAGGTCCCAGTCCACAAGACCTGTGGGAGCAAATGCTTAAGACAAGGACCTCAGCAGGTCTGGCCTTCTTGGGTCTGTCATTTACACCTGTCTTCCTAGAAGCACTGATCCCTGCCTGAGGGCTTATTTATTTATTTATTTATTAAACTTCTTTCTTCCTGAGTGTATCTGCTGCCCCAAGAGCTCACAGCACCCCAGCTGTACAGGAGTTTCTATCAGGCTCAGGGCTAACTGGATATTTCCAGTGATGGTAACTCACTGATCATGGGTAAAATCTTTTCATTTGGGGATTGGGAATTCCAAAAAAAACCATTTCCAAAATGACTTTGAAGCACCTCTATCCAACTGCCCAGCACCTTTGGCCATCCAGCTATTCAAAGCGGTATGCTGGTGGGAAGAAATCAATGACTTCAGGAGAGGAGACGTGCAGACTTTATAAAAAAGCCAAGTAAGCACACACTAACACAGGCTTCTCTAAAAACAGTGAAAGCTAACACATCTTGCTGCGTAAGCGCTGCTTTTGATAGGGCTGTAATTGGGAATTTTTATTCAACGTTGACTCTTTTATCAAGTCCTTGTCTGCATGAGGTTCTCCTAGGCACAGTAGAATTAGATTCATATTACCACATTTCTGCTCCTCCAGGCATATTCTCATCGCTTTTCCCCTCTACACATGAAATGCAGCGCAGTAATAAGCAGCATTTCTGCAGAATATGCTGCCTCCAGACACAAACTGCATCCCTAATTACTTCTCCCTATGGGGAAAATAAGGCAACTGAAGACATGATGATAACAGCACCCTACCTTTGCTAGGCTGTTCTGATCCTGAAAGATCTCACAGAATTCCAGAAAGTCTGATCCCAAAGTAATAAACTAAGGGAATGGAGACCAGTTTTTACAGATATATTTTTTTTTAATTATTAATTTAAATGACTGTTGTACATGGGCAAAACCCAAGAGGTTCTGACTGTCACATTTTCTGTGCAATATTTGCATAAAAATGGTGAGAGGCTATGAATAACACCCATGGATTTCCATACACCCAGACAGTGTTGATTTTCCTTTAAAATTCAGTCCCTTACATCCATTTTCTAAGTTGTGGCAAAGATCTGTTGACTAGCAAGAGATCTGCAGGTGGGGAGTGCAGCCACTATGTGGGAGTGGCTGTGACTCAGGCAAGCAGAGCCCAGCTATTACCTGACACACCAAAAGGGAAGGACCAGCATCAATTAATTTAGGGAATGATGTGCCAAATCATGAGGGATGGAGCCTGCGGGGTCTCTGGTGTTCATCCAGCCAAGCACTTGGAATAAAACCATGTTGCTGTTCCTTTCCTCCTTGGCTCTGAGGGACCGATGTGAGATCCAGCTAGATGTGGGGAGACCTGGGTGCCATGGGGGTTAGGGAACTGCGCTGCTAGTGATGTTTGTGTTGTGCCATGAGGAGAAGGGATTTGGGCACGTGTCTTCCAGATCTGTGAGTACATGCTCTCCAAGAGTGGCTGGAGCTCCATCACCTTAACTTCTTGTTTTCAGAGCAAAAGTAGGCCTGCAGAAATTCAGAAAGAAATGCATGTGACCATGGGGATCAGGTTAGGTGACAGATGAATGTCAGTGGCATTATGCTTTTGAATGTTAGATTCTCCATTTCCTTAATTACTCTAGCTTAGAGACAGGTGATACCACAGAGGTGCCTTGCAGTCAGATAACACAAGCCCAGTGCGTGGGATATTGCCAGGAGAGTAGCTTTGGCTGTTGTAATTCAGGGAATGTATCTTAGGTTGAACTTCCCACAGCCCTTACCATGACACTGACCATATCTAGCACTTTTAAGAGTAAACTATAAAGTACAGTAGCATATTTTAAGAAAAAAAATGTTCGGGGTCTGGCTCTGTTTATGTAATAAAACAAATACAGAGAGCCTGTGAGTGAACAATATACTTCACACCCAACAGGAGCTTCTGGCCACCGACAGACTTGTGAAAGGGCAAGCTAGCAGAGATGAAGAGATGCTGCACACACATCCTGCTTTTGGCAGAGCCATAAGCTCTGGGAGCTCCTTTGCTCTTACACTGTGTTGGTGGAAAAAAAGTTACTTCCCGTGCCTAGATCTCAGCCAGATTTCTTTTTTTGACTTGGTTTTAAACAGCCACCAGACCATTCCTTAGGTGGCTTTGGTTGCTGCAGCTTGGCTTCATGAGCTGCCTGGATTAGGGTAGCTCCCTTTTCCCTGGGTACTGGGAAAGGAAAACAAAAAGGCAGGATGGTTTTGCTTATCAGCTGCAAGTGGACGGTTTCACTGGCCCGCCTAGGAAAATCTTCCCAAAATCTGCTTTCCTAAGCTCTCCAATCTGCCCTCCACTGGCTGGCTCACAGACACTTTGCTGGCTCCATAACGAGCTGTTATAAGAGAGACTCCTGTAAATCAGATGACTCCGTGGTCATTTGATGCTTATATTCGGAGTGCTGAGTCATAAGGACAGGCTTGCATCACGGCAAACAAACCCTGCAGGACGGGTGGCAGAGAGAACCGCCAGCAGTGGGCTGGGAAGGTGCGGGAGCCAGGCAGCCATGGTCCTGCCACTGCTCAGCCGTGTCCCACTGTCACTGGGTCTTGTCCCCACCCCTGCTCCTGGCACAGCTCTTCGTTCTCGGGTGGGAACAGCTGCTGCAGATAATAGCTAAAACAAGCAGCTCCAAGGCTGCCACACACCCAGGTTCAGAGCAGGGTTGGACAGGGCGTCCCCAGCACGGGCTTACGCAGAGGACACTGTATTTTTCTTTGAAACAACAACAAAAAAGCCAAATTATGTTATTTTCCAAGCAGTGTTCCTTCTGAGCAGCCTGTCCCTAACCCCTCCTGTTGGCTGTACGCTTGCCTCCTTGAACTACAGCTTCACCCCCGCGACTCCTCCTTTTCTCCACCTTCTCTGTGTCCTCTGCCTGCTTGGCCACGCGCACTTACCCTGTGATAACTGCAGGGCGATCTTCTGAATCCCTAAGGACAGCAGTCTTCCTCAAAGGGCCTAAAGCAGCAAAGAAGCCACCGCACAGCCTCTCTCAGAAGACCCCTCTGGATAATTACAGCCATGGTAAAATACTGCCCCGTGCTGTTGGCTGTGCCCACCTCTCGCATCGAGCCGCGGGATGTCTTTGTGCCGCTGTCTGCTCAGAGATCACCACGGAACCATGCAGACAGGCGGAGTGGAAAACAGCCACGTTATCGCCTTCATTCTCCACGCGGGTGGGGCAGCTTAGAAAAAAGAGCATTTTGCTCATTTGTCTTAGAGTAGACTTGCATTGTAAAATAACTCAACAGCCAGCAAGCTGGAGCCAGACTGAGTCCTGTAAACTTGCTGACAAGCAGTGATACAAATCTGCTATTCTGCTGTCCCCCCATGAAATATTTTGCAGGTTGCCTCTGTCAGGACACCCCCAACTTTCAGTGTTTCCTTCTGATTCCAGAATGCAAAGAAATCGCAGAGCATCTGCAGCAGGGGAAAAAATGATGACTTTGATGGTTTAGCATTCAAATTGCTTACCCGGGAGAAGGGGCACCCTGCTCTAGAAAACCATTTCCTTATTTTATCTGCTAAATATTTAATGTAAAATGCACAACAGGGTTTGGCAGCCATCCGCATACCCCGACCACTAAGTCATAGTCATGTTTGCTCTATCTGATCAGTTTGAGTTCTTTGCTGCACAGCAGACCTGTGTTCAGCAGGAGTGATGGGAAGTCCCACCAGCCCCCACTGGGCTAACTGGTTAGCGAGCAGGGATTTGAGTGTCTTCACTCACCCAACCTGGATCCAATGATTTCACTTGTAAAGAAAAGATCTGAGGAGATCCATGAAAGATGCTGTGTCTACACGTCTTCAGCAAGCCTCCTGGGCAATGTAGGTGTCCCAGGTGGGTGTAGGTGTCTCCTCGCAATCCTGAAAAGGACGCTGGTCCCAGAGAGGTGCACATTTTGGGGTATAACTCTAGCTGGATGGTAAAATTATATTGGCAATGTCAGCCAGTGATGATCAATGTGAAGAAACCAATGTGCTTAATGGGACACTGCAGATGAACACCAGAAGGGCAAAGAGCAGGTGGCCAGCAACCTCTTGCCAGCTGCTGGAGAGAGCTCTGCTCAAGCACACAGTTGACAGAGTCTGTCCAAAGGCTCAGAAATCTCTGCAAGGCACAATCCTGTGCCTTCAGGAGCTGGATTTGATGATCTTTGTGGGTCCCTTCCAACTCAGGATATTCCATGAATCTATGGTTCTGTACTGGGCATAGGGCAGAGACACATAGGGAGGCAGAAAATCCCGTTACCTCCTGGGGTACAGGAGTTACCTTCCCTCTCCCTCCTCCAGCCATGTACATATTTCAGCTACGTGACCGCTTTTGTGTTTGGGATCACAGTTCTGCTCTCACACACAGTGTTTTCCCAGGGAGATCAGCACAAGAGCATCACGTCTGACTTTTTTTGTCTCTATTCTCTGGAAAACAGCATCGGGCCAACCAAGGAGGCAAAAAGCCATCTCTGTGAGCCCTCTTGGCTGGCTTGTGGCTGGAGGTGGTGCTGTGCAGGGCGGGGGCGATGGCTCCTGCTACCAGCAGTGCAGGGTCTGGTCCGAGGCTCTTACAGTAGCGATGAGCAGCGGCTGCAGCGGGTGATGTGTGTGTGCTGGCAGCACGGCTGCTCCTGGAGCCTTTGCTGTGGTGGCTGAGTCATTGTCATACTTTCCTTTCACAGAGGTAAGCACGTAGGAGATAAATAAACAACAGCAGCCCTGATGAAGAGCTCCCACCTTACTGGGGACCAGGCAAAACTCTGGTAGGCAGCAGGATCACCTTTTTTGTGCTCCCCACTCCTTATGGCCAAGAGGAGCAAAAATCCCACAGCCACAGCCAGTGCCCACCCCGGTGGGATGGGACAACACACAGCTGTGCTGGACTATGAGGGTTGCAACACCAAAACGATCCCACAGCACCTCTCTGCTATCTGGGTCTAATAACAGCCCCAGGCATTGTTCCTCCTCTCTTCCAGAGCTACTGTGCAATATGAAAGTGCTGTTTTTTTTTTTTTTTTTTTTTTTTGAGAAGAAACACCATGTGCAAGTCGATCTCCCGAGGATAAGTAATTATAATGTTGTCTGCTGGTGCCTGTGGGGAACAGCGATGCATTTCTTGGCAGCTCTCACATATTGTTCAAGGCAGATTTCCTGCATGGATCCAGGCACTGGCTGTCAGCCACAAGTGGGATGGAGATGAATGCGCCTGCTCAGGAAATGATAAAGGAACTGAGTGGATGTTTTTGTTTATGAAGCAGCGTCATTGGGAGAGCCATGAGACTCCTGTCCAGAGGCAAAGAGTAGAAATCACGAGCAGCTCCTAGCCCATGCCACATATTAGGTGCTGGCAGGGAGAGCAACATGTAAAGGTCCCAGCGGTGCCCGAGGTCTCATCCCAGCCTGGTCCCAGTGGGGATTTAGTGTCAGCCCAACTCAAATATGAACTTTCACCACCACTTGGTTCATTAGGGCACTTTTTATCTGGCCTACTGGGTGCTTCTTGCCACCTGATAGTCACAGGCTGAGCATAAAGTGCAAACACGGCAGGACAAAGCCATCACCCTTCCCTGCCTGGTCACTGGGGAATGGCCGCAGCTGCACAAAGTGTGCATTTGCCAAGCCAGTACCAGAGCACATCAGTCTGCTAACACTCCAAAGGCTCTTAATTCGTTGTCACCTCCTGAGTGGCCCCCTTGGGAGCCCAACTGATGGGGGGAGGAGATGGTCAGAAGGATTGTCAGCCACTTCTTATGAAGTCATCTCCATAAAAGTAAAAGGCTTTTCTCCACAAAGCCAACCTCGGGAAATCGGGGGAATGATCTTGGCATGGACGAGGCTGAGAGAAAGAAAGAGCAGATGCAACAAAGGCCAAGTGTTACACATAAATCTGCAGTAGACAGAGAAGACCTGTTAGCAAAGATGTACTGGGCAGATTTCAGCAACACACGAGACCCTGGGGTTAAAAGGCTTTTCTCATGCGGTAGATGAGTTTGTGGAGATGAGTCACCATGAGCTTTACAAAGCAAGCATCCTCCAAGCCAGCAAGCTCTGGAGCAGGGCCTCTGGCAACACACAGAATAAGAAGAGCCACCCACCAGTTAGTGCATTTTCCCAAATATACGAGAGACCAGTTTGAACATTTTTATATAGGGCAATGCATCTCTTCTCTCCTGCAGCAGTTGTCCGTGGCATAGCCAATGCTCTCAAAAGGCTCTTGTACAGTCTCTGCCAGGAAATTGAAGGAATTGCTCTTCAGCTTCTTGCCTACCTGAAGAGTCCTCCAAAAACTGAGCTGTTTCATGCAAAGAGAGAAGGACACCTCCCTAACTGTTTTGTGACAAAAGGGTGACTTGGACATGATCTCCAAGAGTTTCATGTCCATGTTGTCCATGGTTGCCTGTTGCACTTTCAATGTCTACGTAACCAAGGTGTAAGCCAGTACAGCTCAGAGCTATGTGTCTGTACCTCTTTGCATGTCCCTGCTACTCCCATTGCCATTTTCTGCAGGATAACTTAGATGATTGATCCTTGTTTTCTTTGCTGAATCCCACTCTATATGCCTAGCTCTTCCTAGGCACAGGACTCAGATCAGAGCTGGACAGGGAAACAAACAGGGTAAACCCCTGAAATACTCAACCCTGCAGCATCTAAATCCTTTTTCCTTCCTACCTTTTTTATCTGTCTGGATAATGCATCTCACCCAGGTAGCTAACAGATCATTACTTTTTGGGTGGCTAATGGAGCAGCATTGATCCAACCACTCTGGAGGAAGAGGTCTTTCTGCACTGATGTTTTCTCTTCAGCTAGGAAGAGGAGACTGGGAAATAGATCTAGAGAAAACCAGCAGGCTTTAGATTACCATGGGCATTTTCCCAAGCTTACAATACCTCTTCATAGCCCAAGGAAAATAATGATGAAAAATGTCTCTCTGTGGAAGAATTTTCTGTAATTGATTTTCTGGGACTCAAACACCTAAGACAGAAGGAGAAAAATGAGCTGTGCTCATAACTGGACGAGTCAGAGTTTGATAGTAGATTCTTATAAAAATGAAAGTTTTGATATATTTGAGGTTGATAGATTTCACTCAGAAACTTTCAGATATATCTTAATGAACCTTTCCAAGTTTCTTTAATCAAACACTAGCTAAAACAGTCTTTCTGGGTAAAACACTGAGGTGTTACATCTGATTGCCTCAAAAAAAAAAAGAGGCCTAAAATGAATATATTTTATAAAGAATATCTGTACTGCACATTTGGGTTACTATAGTTTGATGACAGTCTAGGAGACTAAACTTGGCCTAGGTCTTTTCCATGGTTTAAGGCAATGAAATGTTTTCAGTCTAAGCCTTGATCTCTGCTTAGAGGCTTATCAGGAGGCTAAAGCTAACACCAGAAAGAGAATTCCTGCAAACACACTGAATGCAATAATAGAAAATCTCCCCAGAACTGAGGCGCAGGCAGCCCATTTTTTTCAGCAGTAAAAACCAAGGTCTTTACAAAAAAACACCAGAGACAGGGACAGTCTCTAAAAGCCTTGGTCAGACCTCTGTCAGTGTGCATCAGATGCTGAACTACATGGAGTTGTCCAGTGTCTCCATGGCTTCAAACAGCTGGTCAGGGGAGCCTGGCCTTAAGGGATGGCCAAGTCGGGACATCAAAACAGGGCCCTGCAGAGAATCACTGGACAGTGCATGTTTTCCTCCTCCCTTGCCCCAGGGATGTGCTAATACAAACTCACATGCATACATCAAATATGCACACAAAATGAAAAGGAAAAGATCTTTGAAAATCAAGACCTATATGTTAGATTCTTCCGTCAGTCCAGCAAAGTAGTGAGGCCCCAGCTCACTGAGACCTTAAAAAGATGTCAAGCTAGAGAGAACACAGCAGCTGGCCCACATTTTCTTAGAAAAATTCATTATTATTTTTTTAGTTTTTTATTTTTTCCCATACATCTGGACTGTGCAGGCTAAAGGCCAGTGCTCCTAGGCTGCTTTGGCATCAAAGGGGCTGCAGCAGGGACCATGTGGTGACTTACAAGTGCACTTTGGATACTTCATGTGCACAGCTCCAGCAGCTGAACAAATCACAGGCATATTTCAAAAGGAGGGAAGGGGGAAATTAGGCAGGTCTTTTTATTTCAGGCATTTTTTTTTTTTTTTTTTTGGATATTTTGTATCTATTTTTTCTGTGCACAATTACTAGATTTGCATGCCTGGAGGTACTGTAGGCACAGTTTCAGGCAACTTCTAAGCTTGCTTCTAAGTTCTCTGTTCTGTTCTTGAAGTATTGCTTAAAGCAGCAAGACTACAGGATGACAGAAATGAATAACACCCATTTGGCTCCTGAGAACTTTGTTGCCTTACTTTCACATTGCATTTGTGCCAGAAAAGGTTTGTGCATCTGAGATCAGAGCAGCTCCCTAAGCACATTTTTACCCTGGCGAAGTGACTCTTTGGATGTTACCAGTAGAGAAGATTGTGTAACTCAGTAGATCCCACATCAATAAAGTCATGTGTGAGAAGTCACTGGAACTTGTCCATGCCACATAGACTAAAACACCTTAGAGTCTAGAAAGTTAAACAAAACAAACAAACAAACAAAAATGCACATTCATAAGATGACAGGTAATTCAGGAGAGGTTGCAGCAAGCCATCTTGCAGCATCACAAATAGCTGAGCTGGCCAGACCATAAATCTAAGCAAAAGAGACATAGCAATATGACTAGCTGCACTTCAGGAGGCCATTGATGGGGTGGGAGAGGCTGGGGCAGGACTTGCTGGTCCTTCTCTTGGGCATGGCAGAGTGCACTTCTCCCAGGACAATGCAGCTGCCCGCTGGCCCCAGTAGATCTCTGTGGAAAAATCTCATACCAGCCATTTTCCATAGTCACACATGCAGTAGCAACACCTTCTGACCACTAAATAGCAATTGAGAAGCAGTGCTAAAGAATGGAGGGACCCTCTCTTTGACAGCAAGGAAGAAGGGAAGGAAGAGAGAGGGATTTGGGTTTTTGCAAGAACAAGGGTATTAATTTGGCTGCTAGCGTGCAAATGCAGGTTGGAATGTCAGAACAGAGGCTGGCAGACCGTTGTGCAACCTGGGAAGTTAAAATTCAGAGTGACAGTGCCATCCGGTCCTGGGGAAATGAAGGAGCTCCTCCCACTTAAGAAACATGCCATTGGAGAGCAGCTGGAGCACTAGAGAAGACACTGCAAGTCTCACGCAGCCAGCCCTGCTGAGAACAGATGCCAGTGGCCGATCAGCCTTCCTCTAGCTCTAAGTTTCAAAGGACTAACTGTGATCCCCGTGTTTTCCCCACGTCTTCGAGGATCAGGGAGGCATTCAGCCCCATTAACCTTTCAGTGGTATGAAAGCTGCAAAGCAAGAGGACAGCTGGAATTCCTTCCCCTGTACATACCGTCGCTGACCCATGGCAATGTCATTCAAACACATTAGCATTCAGATGTGGTGAGGGCTGACCCAGCCAAAACTTGGAGAAATTGCTCAGGATACCTCCAGTAGATTTCCAGCCCAAATTCTCTTCTAGTCCTTCTATTTTTAATGGAATCATGGCCTCATTGTGCAGCTGCCCATCAACCAGCTGTGGGAGGAACTCAGGTGCTCTGCAGCCAACCTGGCTGGTCCATATCCTGCTCTTGCCCTGCCACTGTGCTCCTGTGTAGGCTGTCCTCCTTGAATAATGCAGAGGGAACATGGTGTGCCAGGTAAATAAATAAATCATACTGGAAAAGCCTTACGCATGAAATGAGCTAAGTCATACAGCCAGAGAAGGAAGTTTCTAAGAGGAAGCCCCAATTACCTTTGCTATCAAATAAACACATACAGGGAGAATAGAAACACAAGCTCTCTAGAAGATCCATCTTTACAGGTGCTTCAGTATTTAGAAGAGCTGAATTGCAAGGGAAAGAGGAAATCAAGCCAAATAAATAGGAATGTATGTAGAAAAATAAATACTCAGCACAGAGCAATTCCAATGTACCAGTTATTCAGATGGTCAAGATCCAGAACAGTTGTGTTGACCTGGCTTTAACAATGTAAAGGTTAGACCTTCTTGACTAGGTTCAGTTGCCCAAATTCAGACAGGTGATGCTTTCTGAGACATTCAGTGAGCTTGCCTTGCCTCAGCTGGCCACTCTGGAAGCAGCCAGGTTACCCCCAGGTCCTGTGTTGGCTCTGCCAGCCCCACAAAGACATCTCAAAGACTCTGAGGTGGCTGGATCAGCACTGTGCATGCACATTCAATGAAATGGCAAAACTGGACTGAACCTGCCCTCCGTGCTCCCTGTGCAGTAATGGAGAGATGTGTGCATCTTCAAGGCCTGGCACTGAAGATGGGAAGGAATCTCCCTTTGGAGGTGAATTCTCATTCCAGGCACCATACGGTGTGAAAACGAACTTACACTGCACCTGTCCTTCTTAAAAAAATTAAAGACATTTCAGTTGTTCCCTCTTTTATTCACACAAATATATTCCCCCAGTATCTGACTCCAGGGTCTTTTTAGACTCTGTGGGAAGCAGAGGGTCCAGAAGTATCACACCACCAACCTCCTTCTGGAACGTGATGACATTGCCTCACTCTGTGATATTGCTCCACTGGTGGTCTGGTCTGGTCTCGCAGCTCTGTCATGCCATGTCTCAGCCTGGTCTCGTGAAGCAAAGTCATGAGCAGCAAAGGGACACAGAGCAGCAAATGGGAAAAGGCCCCAGGACAGGCAGTTTTCCCATCCTACAACCCATGGGGCACTTGCACCAAGGGCTGCTCTTCCCCTGGTGCAACTCTTCTGGGTACAAAATGTCACAGGAAAGGCCTGCTATTGTCTTTTTAATCTTGTTCTCATTCACAGCCCCTGAGGGTAGTGTTAGCACATTGCAATTGCTTTTCCCTATTCTTCTGTCATCTGTTGATGTTTCCATGACACATTTGCCATCAGACTCAGCTGCCAGCCCTGAGGGCATCTCCACCTGGTTAGACATAATGAACAATGGAGGGAGGACATCTACAGAGGCTGAGGCATTTGGGTTTTACAGAGAAAGGACATGCTCAGGAAAATATAGCCTAACCTGTATTCACAGGTTGAAAATACTTCTGGAGACCAGCAGGAAGGCTGGGAAGGGCTGGGGACGATGGGCTGTATTGGGTTTATGTGGCAAGGTTTTGGTAGCAGGAGGCTGCAAGGATGGTCTCTGTGAGAAGAATCCAGAAGCTGCCCTATGTTAGATAAGGGCCAGTTTCAGACAGCTCAAAAGGGAAACACTTCTGGCCAGAGACGAGCCAATAACTGAAGTTGTTTTTGCACTTCTGTGAGACATATTTAAGAAAGGGGGAAAAAAAGTCCTGCTGCACCACAGCATCTGGGAGAGTGAGGAGTGAGAAAATGTGAGGGAACCAGCCCTGCAGCCCCCAAGCTCAGTGCAGCAGGAGGGCAGGAGGTGCTCCAGGCACGCAGCAGCAGTTCCCCTGCGGCCTGTGGAGAGGCCCCTGGTGGAGCAGGCTGTCCCCCTGCAGCCCATGGGTCCCACACGGAGCAGATCTCCACGCTGCAGCCCGTGGAGGAGCCCCCGCTGGAGCAGGTGGATGTGGCCTGGAGGAGGCTGCGGCCCATGGAGAGCCCCCGCAGGAGTAGGCTCCAAGAGACAATGCTTTTCAAACCCAATTCTGCCTTTTATTCATGTATCTGGTTCTTCTGAGGTACAGAAGGTGTGGATCCAAACCCTCGCAAAACAGAGAGGGAGTTGGGCCTGGACCATCAGCATTCTAGGAGAGTGCTCCATACACTGGAGTGCTATTTTAAAATGGGGCACCACCCTAAACCACAACAGGCTGAAAAACCCAAATCTGCTAGTGTGGATTATGCATGCTCCAAGAACACCTAACATCTCTGGAGATCCATCAGAGATCAAGGGGCTGAGGAGGTGCAGGAGTCCAGGAAGACTGAACTTCTCCCACCAGACAGCTCTGGGTACATGCCAGAGCAGATCCAATCTCTTGGGCAACAAAAATAAGGTGCCTCCGGAGTGTGTGCATGCTCAGCATTAGACAGCAGCACAAGCAGGGAGCTGGAGTGTATGGCAGTACAGTGCTAGATTAATTTCTGAGCATGTCATGCTTCAAGCCCCAAAACTTCATTTCAATCTAGTTCCCAACTATGAATCTGGTCCTGCCTTACTGCTTCCTGGGCCAGACGGTGACATATTGTGGCATTTCTTACACTGCAAAGTTTCTGCTTTCTATGGGAATTCAGTACTGATTTAACAAGCAAAATATAAAACTAACCAAAAAAGGACCTGCTCCAAGACATATGTTGTCTTTGTAGGTGAAATCTCATGGCTGAAATGAGTAAATAAGGGGAATCTTCCAGCTGAGCTGCTCTACTTTCTGTGTGTGTGCATGAGTGCGCATGCCTGCATGTGCATTTTTACTGGAACTGTTCTCATCTTCACTGAATATTTTACTATGTTCAAAAGCATAATTTGTAAAGGCCTGTCAACAGCAGAAAACAACACATGTATTTTTAATTCCTGTGCTGCACTAAGAATAATTCACTTGTCAGATGCCACACCACTCTCCTGATCAGCTGGTTCTGTAAATACAGAGAAAGCACATCCTATGCTCACAGAAAATCCCTGAGTCACTTCTCTCTATGTTCTCATTCATCTGCCCCATGCTCGATCTGTGACAAGTGGTAGGGCTTTGGACTAGCTCTGCCATCCAGGGATTTATGCCATCAGGTATAGGTAGCAGAATATAAATACTCTAGCAAAATATTTATCAACTGCTACTACTACTGCTCCTACCTGCACGGTGCCTCAATATACTGTGCTGAGATGGTAAATATCCTCTTCTCAAGCCTTGTTTAGGTCCAGGTAGTTGTGAGGGACACAAAGAGGCAGAGCGTTGTTGACCCCACACAAGCAAGAGTTGTGACCTTGCACTCCCCTCCTACTGCAGAGGCTGTCTGGCACAGGCCCTGGTCCAGCTCTGTGACAGCTGGTTCATCTGGGCTGGTGTATTTAAGACAAACGTCAGTCCTGTCTTTTAATTCTCTATCTCAGCTCATCTCATCACAGGCATTTACGGTCCCACAAACACCTTGGGTGGAATTCCTCTCACCTGACTGCAAGTACCTGCAGTGTAGGTACATCCATCTTGGCATTTGGGCCCCCTGGGCAGGTCAAGGAGTCAAGGTTTTACAGCCATGGAGTTGAGACTGTAGGCTCTGAGGTTTGTACAGACAATAAAGTCAATGGCACAGTCTCTTAACACCAACATAGGGTTGGATGACCATAGTCCTTTGGCTGCAGCAGGACACAGGGTGCAGACATTTATTCTGTAGATGTCTGCAGTCACAGGAGTTGAACCCTACCCTCAAAAGTCCACATACCCCACCTGTGGTGGGAGTCAGCACTCCTGTGCTTTTTGAGGCACTGAATCTCCACAGTCCTGGCTGGGACCAGCAAACTATGCCCATTAAGATGACTTGAGGAATGGGTATGAGCTAACCTGAGTTCCAGAAGCACATGTGCACCATCCTGGCTATGAAATGCCAGTGATACAGGCACTCCCTACCATCCAGCTTTATCAGGAAGATTTAAAGCTCCTCCTGTCCCATTTTCCTTACCAATACCACTCCAATAGTCACTAACATAAAACAGGGGTGACTGTACAGGCATATTCCCTGCCTTTAGCAGTATTCACCTCTTGCCTTGCACTGGTTGCTGAGTTTTATTCTCAGCTCCCACCAGGATCAGGAAAGCTGGTCTCACTAATCTCAGTGGGCACTGGATCAGACCTCGTGCACATTCTCGCACAGCAGCTGTTTCTGACCCTGGGCTGGTTGCATGTGGAATGGGCAGCACAATTTCCATGTTTTATAAAGATTACTAATGAAAAGCATGGAGGGGTTTAGGGATTTCTTTTCCTGACTTGTATTTGCATAAATGACTGAGCATTTTAATAAGTGCAGCACTAAAGAGTTTCATATAACTTATATCTTGCTCTTTTCCATCCTTGGAAATTTGTGTTGGAAATTAAGATGAATCTTATTCTCAGGCTGCGTGGGTCCCAAGCCCCTTCCTCTGCTGGGAGAACAGACTTAAAGTGTGTGATTTTTAAGCATTAGCAGATGAGTGGGATCCCTTCAACTGGTTTTGGGGGGCTTTGGATAGGGCCCTGCCTTGCAGGAGGGAAAAACCCAAGGGTCTACTCCCCTTCCATGCCCACGTCCCTGCTTTCTCCCAGGGAAGCATGCAGACACTTGTCCTGCTGTTTCTGGCTCCTGTCCCCCTGGGGCTCTCCTGGCTCTCGCTGTCCCTGGGAGGCTGCTGCGCTCTCTCTGTTTGCCCTCTCCACTTGAGCTCGGGGAGCGCAGCAGCCAATCGGGCAGCCCCGGTATCCTTCATTAATCTCCCTTAGTGTCTTTGGGCACGGCTAGGAACATCCACATCACTCCTTTTCCCTCTCTGCAATGACCTGAAGCTCCAGCTCTGCAAGCAGTGATCAGTCAGGCATAATGCAATGCAGGGCAGCCCGGAATAATCTGGTTGGCATCCGAGGATGTATATTCACGGAGAGGCTAAGGAGTGTGTCAGCATTTAGTTTCAGTCTAGCTGCACTTTTCCTGCAGCACAGAGTCACAAAGTCTCCGTCTCCTCCTCTGGATTGGGACTGATTCTGCACTGGGATCCTCTGCAAAGACAAAGTTTTCCTCTCTTGTTATTGCTGTACCACCATAATCTACCAAGATGTGTGACTGCTTTCATCTAGTTCTTCCTAACTGGCCAGGATCTCCAGCCAGTGGTGGGCTTACATTTTCTATACTTTTCTGTATTCTGCTTCTGCTTTTCTGTGCTCTGCTAGCCGCGAATCAACCGCCGAGGCAAACTCTGCAGCTTCTAGGGTGTGGCTTTCTCTGATGCTGCATGAATCAGATAAGGAAAAATAGTGTTAAGAAAAGCCTCCTCTAAACTTTCCTCGGTGCCTACGTTATGTTGAAGCTATGCTTGGGGAAGCCTTTGACTTTGTATACAAATTAAATTCAATTGTGTCTAAATTAACTGTTTCAGATTGCATGCCTTAATTCACATGCTTGCCCTTCATTTCTCATAGCAATTAGGAAGTGACTGGCAGGATACGGTGCATGATACAATCTACCTGGCATTTACAATAGCTAAAAGCTGTGCTGCATAGTGTGTGTTTGCAAATTCAACGTGTCTGATGCTCTGTATTCAATCCGTTGGCTGAACAATACAGCACTCTGGAAGAAGTTTTTTTTTTTTTTTTTTTTTTTTTTCCTTGTGTTTCCCTACTGCAGAGCAGAAGGAAAGTCAAAATCTAACCCCCCTTTTAAAGGGGAAAATATATACATTTGAATGTAAAATATTGCTGAAACAGAACAGTGATGATTGCAGGAATGAGTCAAAAGAGTAATGAAAACCAGTTCTTAGCTGGCAGAAGCATACCAATAAATTACAAATCTGTTCTTTAGTTTATGCACAGATTATCCTGTTTTAAAATAAGCAACTAGTAGTCTTCAGGTTGTGTCTACAAAAATGCCAAGAATCTGAAATTTCTGCAGTATCTTTTTTTTTTTTTTTTTTCCTAAAACATACCGAATTAATGTTTATTTACATTCTGCAATAAATTTGCTCGCTATTTATTCTGGTAGAAGAAGTTGTTATCTACAAAACACAGTCTGTAAACATTTTGATAGACTAAAAGTGGAGAGTATTTTTTTTAATATGCCTGATTATTTCTGCTTTTCTGTAGTAAATAATTTAGGGTTATATTTTCCACAACAATGGAAAGTCATAGATTGCTTGCCAGACTCCCAGTAGACAAAGTAGCATCCTACTGCCTGAATTGCCTTGTTGACATGAAGGAGCCAACTCAAGGAATAAGTAATTTCTCTCCACCCATGGAAAAGATACAACACAACCCTCTGCTGCTTACCTGGTGTTTAGATTAGGCAATTGAATTGGTGCAAGATCATAGCAAATATTTTAGGGCTACACCCAGACAGTAATTTCATTTGATTTTCTCAAAATATGCTCAGTGTAAGTTTTGGGGGAAAGATTTTCTTTCAGGTTCATTTTCCTATTGATTCTCTGCCTGCCCAGGTTTAATTATTTAGGAAATAAACTAATTTAATGGGTTTTACTATATTCCACATCAGAGACGTGTTGTTGGGACTTCTAGGTGCTACCTGATAGAAACACATAAAAGCTTAACACTAGCAAAGCGCTCCACATAGCCACCCTCCAGGCTTTCCCCAGCAATTAGCAAAAAGGTTTGGGTATTTGTTGCTCAGGAAACAGCATGCTCCCATGCCACGAACACGGGTTGGGATCTCTCCGGTACCAGTTTTCCAGCGGTGTGAAAGGATGCTGTGGTGGGTCATGGGCAAGGGGAGCATCCCGGTGGCCATTGAGGGCCACGCTGGGAAAGGAGGCGGCAGGGAAAGCCGGTTGCATGCGAAACTTGACAGGCGTCTGTTTTCCAAACAGTTATTGCTGATATTTCTTGCCAGCGGGTTATCATCCTCAGAGGTCAGGGTGTGGCAGGGAAAAGCAGGTCTGTTTTTCTCAGACAGGTAGGCTGGCTGGCTGCCTGGAGCATGTGATGTGTGTTTGGGAAAGCCTGCCAAGTCCAGGAGAAAGAAAGAAGGGGTTTTAGCCTGGCGATGAGGCAGGCGCATCTGAACAAGGGTGGAGAAAACCACACAGTGAATCCCACATCAAGAAGCACAAATTAAATCCCTTGTTTCCTCCGCAGAGTGGAAGGGAAGCTTGTTAAAAATAGGCTCGTTTCGTAAGCTGCTATCTCTGCTAGCTATGTTCATCTGCTCTTGCATTAGCTGACTGTCATGATAATACAGGTGGGAAACAGATAAACAAAAATTTTCTAGTTTTCCTTATTAGCCAGGCAAGCAGAAGCTTGCACTCCGACCTGACATCTGGAGGATGCCAGGAGCATTCTGCAGTTGTTGATGAATGCCAAGACAATGTTTTCCATGGATAGTTTTTGAGTCAGAACAACAAATAAGTAGAAGAGAGTATCTGAAGAAGCAAACTGTGGCAATTGGCCAAATCCTAAAATATACAGGTCTTTCTAGCACAAACGTTTTCCATGCTTGCTCTTTATCTTGTCTGGGGCCTGACCTAAATTCCCAGAAAGTAATGGCAGCCTTTAAAAGACTCAGCTCAGTGAGACACTTGAGAAGGTTTGTGCAGCCTCCTGATGGCCTCCTGAGGGCCACAGGACTGGAGCATAGGGTCAAAACAAGATACATACTTTTGGACTTTGCTGAATGGGCATTTGGACCACAACGTTGCTGCTTCTCAGGTGCCAGATTCATTTTTGCACTGGGTGAGAACAGCACATGAGCACTCATGATATGGGTCAGGGCTGTTAAAATCTGTGGGCAGGACTCCACTGCAAGCTGAGACATTCAAAAAATATTAACAGCTCAAATAAATCCCTTCTTCTCTGCTATTATATCTGTGATGCTAAAGGCACTTTGAGGCCTGGGCGTCCATTCTCTCTTAAGAGCTGCTGAATGCAGCACACAAATTTAAAGGACCCAAGACAAAATGCCAGCAGAGCTGCATTTTTTTCTTAGAAATTTTCTCAAGATGTTTGTCTACGAGCTGCAACAGCGCCTACTCCAGCCCCATTAAAAGAGAGATAAACAAAACCTGCAGGAGCCAGGCTCCCAGAGTGGGCAAGGAGCAACCTCCCTGGCCCTTGGTAGAGGCTCTGACCTGACATCCCACCCTATTTAATTTTCCCCATTTTTTCACTTATTTCACCCAGTGTAATGTTAGAATGACTCAGGCCGTTTCAGTTTCAGGGCACACGTCAGGGTGTCTAAACTCACTGTCTGTTTAAAAAAGCTTCCCAGATATAAACGCCTTCTATCCATGGTGACACCAAAATAACTGCGGTGCCAGCAGAGACTGAAAGAGGATCTGATTCACTTGGCTCTGGCGGAGAGCGCCCTGCCAGCACGGTGAATCAGGCGCAGCAAATCGCACCTCCCTGGCTTCTCTCTGTTCTCCCTCCCTCCCTAGAGCCATCTAACGTGGTTTTTATTTCTGGTTATTAAATTCGCACTTCTGTGTCCAATGGGTGCACACCAGCTCTTTTGGTGACATAGAAGCACCAAGTGGAAAAGAAACATCAGCATGACAGAGTCCCACAGGGAACAAGGCTCTCTTTGTCCATCCACAGGGCAATAAACCGTGCTGCTGTTCTCCATCTAACAGCGAGGAACGGGGATGGTATGTACCCGATAAAGGCACAGCACGTTGTGTTTGCCACCGCTTCTGATTCACGAGAAGAACGGACATGCCCTGGGAGCAAACCAAAACCGGCTGAAAAACAAATTTTTTCTTGAATGCTGCATTTCAAAACTACAAGGAAGAGGCAGAGGTCTCTTCTGCAGGACCCTTGTTATTTTGTGAGAGGTGGAGAAATGTGAAGCAAAGCCAGAGAGAGCCCCCTGCCAGTTCTTGCTGCTCGCTCTGGTGAGGGCTGTCAATGCTGGGGATAAATGACACCGTCAGTTTGAGTGGGGACTTGCTGCCAAGACAAACAGCCAGCAAACAGCCGGGATGAGCTTGTCTATACAAAGGAGTGGCTGGAAGCCTGGATACCCCGTCCTCTTATCCCCATCAACACCCCATCCCCACCACAGTCACCTCTGGTAGCCTGAATCCCTGGGATGCTCGGGGCTGTGATGTTTAGTGGTGTGGTATCCCCGTGGGTTTTTGGCTGGCAGTGAGGTTGCCAGAGGGCTTTTTTCACCCTGCTCTCACTTGGAGCGCACCTTTGGGGATAAGGTGGTGGTCAGAAGGGGCAAGGCACGGGATAACTGCCAGTGTTGCTGCCACAGAAAAGGCACCTGGAGCTGTTCCCCTTTACAACGGAGCTTTATCCACCCTGTCCATCCCACGCTGGAGCCCATTTGTCCTGGAAAATGAACACCACCGATCTATCAAATACCAAAGGAATAGCTATCTCTCAAGGTTACATCCCTGTCTTTACGTCAGCACAGGCAATTACGTAACTTTACTTAGTTTCAAGATACAGATGAATTTTAAAATGCCTTCAAGATCCTAATTTTTCGAGGCCTAACCGTATGGGGTTTCAAAATAGTAGTATCTGTGGACCAAAACTTACTGGCATAACATCTTCATTGTATGTTGAAGTGTCTTTGGGGCCATAAAGGTTGCACAAGTGTAGCCTTTCATTCCTGTTTCTCCATCAGTTTGTTCCTCTACAAACTCTGCTAGTCCATGTGTCGGCACAGAGCCTCGTCGTGTGGACAGCAGCCAGGTCTGAGGTTAGAGTAATTAGTCCTGGCTGTGCTTGCAGGGTTTTCTTTAGTACAATTGCACCATCATATTTCTATCTGTGTGAGTTCCTCTGCCAGAAAAGGCTGGAAAAAAATTGTGTCCAGTTGGTAAAATTATTGTGGGTGAAATATTAGTAAATTTATGCTGGCAAAGTCATTGTAAATTATAGCATGTACTCAATGCTGCACTTATAGAATACATAAAAGGAAAGACACAAAAGTGCTTCACCTCACCTTCA
This sequence comes from Oxyura jamaicensis, assembly GCF_011077185.1. Classification (NCBI taxonomy): domain Eukaryota; kingdom Metazoa; phylum Chordata; class Aves; order Anseriformes; family Anatidae; genus Oxyura; species Oxyura jamaicensis. The sequence continues at coordinate 45,954,704 of NC_048897.1, read as the reverse complement.
CCACCACAGAGCTTTCCATCTCACCTCAGCATGGAATTTTTCCTATGAAATGCACAGGTGGGATGGACCAGTGGATTAGCTCACTGTGAGAGCCCACCTAGGCACCCATAGGAAATAAAAACAACAGCCTTATATGCTTCATCATTTTCTTAGGGCACAGAAGGCAGATGCACTGAGTAACCTAGGATTTTTTTCCAAACTCATTCTTTATTCTTTTTTTAAAGTTCGTGACACGCAGCACGAAGCAGCATGCTTTAACGTCCTGCAGGAGACGTGCTGTGAATGTGCATGAATACAGAACAGACCAGGTTCCCTACACTTTTGTTTTCGAGGTCTGGTCATGCTGAAGAAGCACTCATACTGGACTGATAATCAACATCAGTAACTCCCATTGAGACTCAGCACTAGCATGAAAGGGGTGAAACCACTCCAGACTCTTGGGATATTGCAAATCTTGCTGCCACTGCCTGGAAGAGGAACAGTGAGTGAGCTCTCCCCAGTGAAAACAATGCTACTACATGGGGTGTTTTGCCCTGCAAATTCTAATTTGATAGTACAGTTTCCATTCTGTAAAGGTCTCTACTTCCACATTAACATAATAACAAGAAAGGATTTTTATACTGACCCCAAATTCAATACAGCTTATCAAATTTTATTCTGTAACAGAGAAAACTTTGCATTTCTGTGGCACCCATTTTCCCAGTGGGATCAATGTTCTGGAAGCACAGAGACAAGATATGGGTGCTGTTCTGCTGACTCCTATTGCTGACTGTGAGTTAAAATAATCAATGGGGGACTTCACCGCAAAGCAAGGCTGGACCCTTGATATGTGCCTTTGAGAACATTGCTGCCTTCTCAGTGCCTCACCCTGAAAATGAATACCCTCCTCTATATTGGGCTCCTATATTTAATTAATGGCTGTAAAGTATCTGGAGATGGTAGAAGTAGGGACATTGTGCAAGTCTGATGATTCATATCATCATTCCCAGGCTACAGTCTCTCTTTGATATTAGGAACAACAGCAAGAAAGATGCTGACGGTGGTGGCATTGGTTTTGGCTCCAGCTGCTGGAATGTAGAGTCATTCCTATCTTACAATCCCAATTACACCTGCAGATTTACTCTAGATTCGCGCTAGCGTAACTGGAAGAGGTAGTTGGGCCACAAAAAGCCTTAGTAAGAGGGGAATAAAGCAATGATTAGGAAAACCAAAAGGACTAGAACAGAAGGTGTGGAAAAAGATGAAAAAAGTGAGTCTCAGCAGCCAAGTGTGAAGGAGCTGGAACCCAAGCTGTTCTAAAATTCAGAGCAATTGGGGATCTGGACCAACAGCCAGAGTTTTTGAGCCTTCAGCAGCTGCTCTCTGTATTACAGAGAAAGGCCAGGAATCCTAATGAAAAGAGAGAAGCAGGGTTGGGCTCCAGTCCCTACACAGATGAGGAGGAGCAGGAGAAAATATGAGACTTGGAGTGCTGCACAGGTCCCACATCACCACAAAGGCAGCAGTAGCATTAAAGGGAGGAGGAAAAAAACATCCTAGAAAAGCTTTTCCGTGAAAAATCATTAAATTATATGTCAAGCAACCTATAAAACATCTCAGGAAGAAGCTAAATAACAAGATTATTCTTGTCACCCTCCCTTCCTCTTGGTGTCTGCTCTTACTCTGGAGTGACCTTCCTGAAACAGCACAAGAGCAGCTGGACTCCACCTAACTCAGGCTAAGGATAACTCACCTCCCTTCTACACTGTTCCCATTTCTTTGTTCAACCTGTGCCGTGCTTGTCTCTTGCACTCTAATCCCTGCCCTGTCCCACATCGGGGGTGAGTAGAGGAAGGAGAAATGCCAACCTGCTCCTCGATGAGCAGAACGTGCCCAGTATGAGGGTGAACAAGGCGCCTTTGCCTGCTCACTGGACTTGGCAAGCAGAGGAAAAGCTGTCACTTGGGTGTCACTGCCCTGATTTCCAAAGGGGAAGAAGTTATAAAGGAGAATCTGATCCTCGCCATCACCAGCCCTGCAATGTAACTGAACTTTAGCAGAATATTTGCTGGGTTATGTAATAGAGATGGATTACAACAGCCTGCCACATGGTTGAAAACTGCAGCTTTAACCCCCGGACAGACTGCACTGCAATAGGTAAAGATAAGCAAGTCATGGGGATGTGAGAATAGTCCAGCTCACTCAGATCTCTAAAACACATCTTGGAGGTCCATCTGATGGAATTGCTCCAAATATCCGAGGCCACTTTTCTTTCTGACCATCTTGCCTGTGCACGACCTTTCTGTCTTTCTCCTTACCCCTCCTCCCCAGCCGTCCCAGAGGGGTTCCTCCTGCTCTCAGGGTTCCCACCGTCCCTGGCTGCTGAGGACCCCTTGGAGGTATTCCCTTGTCTGCAGCATCATCCTCCCCTTGTGCCCTTGCCACCCCTCCTGCAACTACAGGTGTTGTTAAGACATTTCCTCAATTCAGAGCACAAAAACGTGGTAGTGTGGGCTGCAGGGCACTGCAAGACCAAGGCACCAGCCCTGCTCTGGTCACTAACCCCAAACCACCACATCTTCCCTACTGCTGTTTTCAGGTTCATCACCGTGGGGATGAACCCACCACTCTCAGCGGGGACAGGCAGAGCGGCACCTTCCCTGTCCAGCACAGCCGTACCAAAGTCTCTCTACATCTGGCTGGCTGTTGTTTAGGTAGTGCTTAAAAACGGGAGAAGCTGAGCATTGTAGCTAATTAAGTGAGGCAGGGAGACACAAGGAATGTTTTGAACAGAAGAGAAAACAAACAAAGCCCTGGCAAGGGCTCAAAGGCGAGGCGGGCTGGCTGCCGTTTGCCGCCCGGCACGCGGAGAAGCTCACGAAGGCTTGCAGGAACGCGGGCAAAGGGAGTTGGCTTTGGGAAGCCCTGGCCACGAGCGGCTCACATGATGTGAGGCGGGGTTTGGGGCCAAAACCGCCCCACCCCGGGGACCGGGGCCCATGAATGACCCGAAGCACCTCATTCATCACAGCAGGACAGCTGTCTGCGGGGAGACGGGGACGGAGAGCTGCCCGCGGCACCCAGGTAGGCGCTGGCTTTTCTCCTCACCATCGCGCAGGGCTCTGGTGCCCTCTGAGGATGCAGCTCCTCGCTCCTCCGAGCACACACCACATCCAGAGCTTCCACCTGTGCCTTACATCTCTTCACTTTCGTTTCCCCCAGCTGCTGGGGCTGGATGCGTGCTAAGATGATAAGCTGGTTTTATTTTCCTTCTCCTGTCACTGCTGCTATGAAAAACAATGTAAATTCAGGTCCCCCCCCCATCCCGACAGAGCAACCTACGTGCTGCTGTGGCATGTATGTTTGCTTTCTTTACAAACGCCTGCAAAATAGAGTGGCAAGGAGCTTCTTGAAATGGTTATGAATCATTGGACTTAACTGGCACCCACCCAGGCCCCCAGATGGGAGAAGAGGAGCTTTTTCTAAGCCCTTCCCACATTCTTGTGCAAATAGAAGGGATGAATGATCACCAGCCCCAATGCCAGACAGTTCTCTGGGCCAAATTCACACACGAGTCGAAGGAAGCCAAGGGGAACTGAAACTGGTGTAGCTCTCCCTTCCTTCCGCTCATCGCGATGACCATATTTCATATGCTCAAATCCTTCTGGGATTGCTTAGACTGACTCTGTGTAATTATTTTCATCCTTGGATTAAGCAGGCCAAATATGTAAGCTGGATCTCAGCTCGCTGAGATCTTATTTTACACCATATTTTGTCCCTCTGGCATATACATTACACAGCAGCAGATTGGATTTAAGTAGTTTTTTCAGAATAAAAGCCTGTCCTTGCTTGAGGGTGTCAATTCTCCAGTAGTTTGTGCCACTCGTTGTGTATGGGTACTTCAAAGGACCATGGAAAAGTCCTAATCCAGGCATCTGCCCACGCTGGCTCTCAGCAAACAGCCTGACACCCTCCAGGCTGGAAGCACACACAGCTCGCGCAGCCTGCAGGTTACAGGAAAGGTGTGACTTCGCGCATAAGCTTGTAAGTGCAACCTCATTCCTGCCAGCTGCACTCCCTCCTTCATTGCTTCTGATTTCTGATGAGATGTGCAGGACTTTACACTTCACAGGTGAGCCTAAACCTAGGGGACATCCCTGTTCTCAAATTAAATAGGAAGAATGCTGATTTGAACTAAAGATAAAAGGGTAAAAAGGCTGTGGGATCCCCAGGAAGAAGCAAAGGGTTCAAAACCAGCTTTCATCTGCCTTGTCAGATGTGTAGGTATAGGAGAAGAGGTGGACTTTCAGTGCATCATGCTACAGACAGTCCTGCAGTCTGTCCTGCGTGGAGTCACACACTATTTATGCATTATGAAATGGATGACATGTTCCATCTGCTGCAGGGTCAGGGTCAACAGGTGCAGTCAAAATTAACAATATTTCTGATGTGCACCACCTTGCTTTCTACTGGCAGAGTGCCACCTAAAAGCTGAAAGCTCCCATGGCTGAAAATTATTTGCCGAGCAGCTTTGATGAGCAGCCAGAGATTTGCACGCTTTCCAGGGAAATAACAGTAGTTTTGATAGCTCCAGCTGTGGCTCTGCTGTACTTTGGTCTGTCTTAATTTGTGCTATGAGCACTCGTGGTCAAAACTGGAATTGCGTTGTTTGACCATGTGAGATTTTACAGTCCAATTTCTATACTTACTACATGTTCAAAATCTTCATTGAAGCTCTTCCCTATAAAGTTGTGTGCTAGACAATTTGTGAAAATGCAAGTGTGGTGGACAGAAAATGCATGAGGGGTTAAACTTAGCCATACACCTGAGAGGACTGATTCCCAGCAGACCCCATTCTCCTCAACTTCTTTCCTCCTTACTCCAATAAATTCCAGCTTCTGCACTCCAGGGGCTCAGGAGGTTTCCACTTTGCTCCTCATTCAATCCAGGTGAAGATGTGCTCTTCTCAGCCAATCCATATCTAGGTCCCACTTCATCTCTCCAGCAGTTATTGCAGTGATGTCTACCATGGCTTTCGTCCACTCTCTCCTCTCTCCAGCTCAGCAATCTACAGGATTGTTCCCAAGCAGGGGCTGACTTGCTGCCAACCCGTTCTGCCCCAGGAGATGGGTGTTCTCTGCAGGGACATGTTCTGACCAGAAACAGAGAATTTTTAAGAGGGGAAAATAAATAAATAAATAAATAAATCCAGGGCCATTGCACTAAGGTAGATAGGAAAGAAAATCTTGCAGTGGCTGGGAAGGAAAGGCTGCATCAGGCTGCTGTTTACCACGGTGCTGTTATCAGGATGCACGTTCTCCAACAGCGTCACCATCACTACTCTCCTGCTCTGCCTGTTGCCTGGTCAGTTTGGTTTTCGTAAAATGTCTGTTTCTTAAAATCCATGGGTTGTTTGGCTATTAAGGCTCTAGGTAACTTCTGGCAGGGTGATTTTTCCCTTTTTGCATATCACTGGGTGATGACAGTGGGCCTATGCTGCTGATTCCCAAACCTGTTCTGCTTTGTAGACACCCCTAGGGCTGTTCTGCAGTGCTGCTCTGTTATAACTTGTTCTGTCGCTAGAAGTCAAAAGCTCCCCAGATTAAAAAAATATAAACTGAGAAAATGAGAGATTAACGCTGTACCTGAATCTAATCTCTTTTCCAAGCTGTCTTGTAAGATCTCCCAAAGGCTTCTCTTCCATGCAGCTACCCAAGACCATTTCAGCCATGCTCTTGCTCCTCTATCTCACAGCCCTTGTTCCCCCTCCCTCCAAGTCTACTGGGAAGTTGGGTGGGTGCAACGAAGTAAAAATAAATCTTTGAAGCTGTCACTGGCACCTCCTTCCTCCAAATCAGCATAGAGTTAGATCTGCAGCTCTGCTGAGATTTAGGCATTTGTGAGACCGTAAATAAAACATTGTTCAAACTTGTCTGCGATATCCACAGTTGCCTGGATTTGCTGACTTTGCACTAGGCTCCTGCTCCTGTTTAACAGCGAAGTGACTGCTCTCTCATATCTTCCTGGATAGCATGACTCACATTAGGAACCTCCTCATGGGTTTCTAACAACTTGATTACCAACTGTACACATGCAGCATGTTTTTGATGGTCTCTGAGCTTGCAAGATGTGGCTAGATTTTCACAGAGACCACACGTGATATGATAATAAAGCTGGCTAACTGGGCATTTGGGATGTTTCACTCCTTCAATCCTTGCCAGTTCTAATTTTCAGGTAGTTGATTTTCCATTGCCTCCAAAGGCTTCTGGGGAGAAGATCCCTCTGCCATCAGGGAGGGCTGAAGGACACAAGGGAACAGAGCAGGAGGACCAGGTCTCATGGAGGCTCTGTGTGCTGTTTTTACTCGTGCATTTTTCAGCACTGAGAGGGAGACAAATGTTGCTGTGAATGAGCTAAATTATTAGCCCCTGGTGCAGGACTTACTTCAACAGCACCACCGACCTACACCCAGTGAGGCCCATTTTCCACACAGCATGAATCACTTGCTCGTTTTTTGTGCTCGCTAGTTTCGCATTTTAATTTTCCATTCCTCTGGCTTTCCTCATGCGGATGAATAATGGACCATTTATAATACATTAACAATATCAGAGCATACGATTATGGCTTCAGTCAGCGTAATCCCTTCAGACGGCTCGCAGAGCAGGAACACACTTCTTTTGTCGGGGCAGATAAAACACCATGTCGTGCGAAGCCACATCCTATTTCCACCCAGCCAGCAGAAGGGGATGCCAGCCTGGCAGCTTGTCCCCTCTGCCACTTGAAATAGCTCTCAGGAGCTGAGTCATGAAGCAGAGCCCAGAATAACGGGTGATTTCGTGAACCGAGGGACAATCATCAGCTGTGCTAACAATTACAGATGGAAACGGGCTTCAGGCAGCAGTTTATCACCAGGCACCGAGCCCTTCTATTGCTGTAAGTAAATGCCTGGGTAAACTTTCGTTGAATCCAAATAAATAAGGCAGTGTCACTGAGCTCTGTTTTGCTGCGTTAGGGGCTGAGGCTGCTCCTGCTGCCCCCGCTGCGGAGACCCATCCATGCTTTGTGCACAGGCAGCCCTGGGGACTGAGCCCCCTCGCTGCTTTGCCTGAGGGACCTGTGCTGGACACATGCACACTCAGCATCCTTATCTTGTGTGGATGCTGCTTGAAGGCTGACGTGCTTCTCTCCATGCACCCAAAAACCTTCATTAAGGAGTGACAGATCAGGCTTAAGCACAGGATAGATGCTAATTACAGTTCTGCCCTTCTATTTCCTTATCACACACCTTCCTTGTGTATTTGCTGAATATTTGGAAAACAATAGTTTCCTGAAACCAGGATTTGGAGTTTGGAAGTCTATAGGGTGAGTGCTGCTTAACCTAAACTCTCCATACACAGGATGCCATAAGCAGAGGATGAATCGTGTTGATTTAGTATCAATTGGGAACAGAGCTGCTGGTTCCCCGAGTCACCCCCACCGCTCACAAACCCGGCCGAGGAGCACGCAGGGCTGCTCCGTGCAGGATGCTGCAGCTGCCAGCAGGGCCACAGGCACCTATTTCAGTTCCTTGAGCAAGAACCTAGCAGCAGCTGAAAAATACATTAAAAAAAAAAAAAATCCCCCAGTAATTTCTGTCTCACCTGTTTATGCATAGGAGCATTCATTTTAAATAAAAAACTTTTAAGGAGACTTTTTCATGTTTTAAAGAAAGGTGTTTAATCAAAGCAACCATGTAATTAAGCTGACTCAACACATTGTAGGAAACAGCAATCCTTCTCCCTTATTTTTTGCTTTTCTGTTTTTTCACTGGCCAACCTAGGTGCCTCTTTGCATTCTTTTAATTAATAAAATAATTTTAGATCAATAACAAATTGAAGAAAAAATATATAGAATAGATAAACTATCGGTACTTTTTGATTTGGTTTTCCATATAATTTAATGAACATTTTGAAAAAAATCATTAAAAAACAATTATTCTCCTATGCCCCAAATACTTAGAAATATATATATATATATATTAATTTTTAAAATAAAACAATTTTCTTCACAAGTAAAGAAATACCAGAAAAATGAGCACTCGTGTGAGATGGCAGTTGGTGGAAGGCCTGGCTCACTGCTGGCTGCTCCTGGTTTGCCACGCTCCCAGAGAAAGTGCTCTTCGCTTCCCATCTCTGGGCCATCTCAGGCTTTGCAGCCTTTCTTCTTAGTCCGTGTTCACTCTGTTTGCACCAGCAAATGAGAGCACTTCTGCTGCCTAAGCGCCACAATATATGTATAAATTCTTCTAAAACACTGTGAGTTATTTGCTCTCATTTCAGCAATTCCTAGCTAGGGACAAATGCAGCCAGAAACAACAGCCCTGCGTGCTGTGCAGGACTGAACTGTAACTTCATTTGCCATTAGCATCATTAGCAAATTAGGGGGAATTAATTATTGCACATAAGGTTTGCTCAAGCAAGTGCTTGGCAGCTGAACTCAAAGGCACCAGCGCCATGGTGGGGAAGGGTTTTTGCAGCACGTCAGTGGTAGCATGGCTGCTTTATGTAGCGTGCAGCCCCAGGGAGGTGGATGCCTTTCAGAGGGGAACCCTTCAACAGCTTCAGCGACAGTGAATGTGGAGTGAAAAGGCCCAGAGCTACAAAGTACCAGGATGCTAAGAGGAATTGAATGCCTTTAATGCCCAAAGAGCTGACTGCAACCTTGCAGGAGCTAAGAAGCACAGGGGGTGAAGCCATCGGGCAACCAGCAGCCTTGTCCTTGTGCCCTCCTGGCTGCTACATCCCACAAGTTTCCCTTCTGGGGCACCTGCAAGCCAGTTCAGCTGAAAAAGATTAAGTACTGGTGTCAGATAAGTTTGCAAGTTACCTGATTTTATTTACCCTTCTGCCTTTTCCCCCTACGAGGGAACTCTGTCTTCAGCAGGGATGTTACTGGAAGTATTTCCTTTAGAGGCAGAAATTCTATGGGCCTGCCCAAGACCCATGTACGATGGGATGTAGGGCTTCGAGGTGAATGTTCTACTTTTTGGAAAATCATCTTCATCTCTGTAAGAAAGCAGGAGACCTCGTAGCCTCACAATGAATTAGCCAAATGTATTTCCATCTCCCACGGACGCTGTTTACATAGCGTAAGCCAGCGCAGCGTAGTGAGTGGTTTATTTAAAACAAGGCCCTCTAACGCTTGGATCTGCCCCATCACTCGACTTAACAAACAGACACTTGATACCAGCTAAGCGGCTCACTTCATCGAGAAGTAAATCCTGCCACACTGCTGACCTCATACCACGAACAGTGTCCCCATTGTCACCACCGAGACCCTCCTCTGTCGCAGCTGATGACGTGCACTGCGGCATGGCACCGTGGCAGCGCTGACCCTCATTTTCCGCGGAGGTTGGTGCCAGCCACTGGAACACTGCACACCCCTATGTCCATTAAACCCTCATTTAACACCGGCAGTGGCAGGGCGAAATGGCCCAGAGGTGGATGGTTTGTGTTATTAAGAAGAAGGGAGCTGGCACTGGGCAGTTTGAGGGAGTTTCTCCTGTTTTTGCCATTCACCTGGGCATCCTCAGGGGCAGCTCACGTCCACAGATCGGGGCAGGAAGCTCGGCACAAGTGATCCAAGAAGAGACAGCATCCGTGCACGCACTTGGGTTAAAACAATCTCAGAAAGAATTAACTGGGAGAAACATGCCACCCCACACCCAGCCCTTCCCAGGCAAGATGAAAGGGGCACCACAGGGCCCCCAGTGGACATTTTCACCCCTCCAGAACCCAGGGTATGCTTCATGGGGAGCCCACAGCCGGGGGGAATTGTTCCAGTCCAGCTCCCAGTTACTGCTTTATCTGCTCCACTTCAGCAAATGTACTCATCCGTGGTTGCTCGCTAAATGCCATGGAAACCCCAGGGCACACAGTGAGATCATTTGCCAGTTCTGTTTTATTTTAAGATTTTTTGTTGTTGTTGTTAAAGCACTTTTTTAAGGCTTAGGAAAAAAAAAGAAAAAAAAAGAAAAAAAAAAAAAAAGAAAACACAAGGGAGAATTCACTCAGAATCATTTCCACGGCTGCAAACAGCCTTTGTCATAAGCTCTGACCATACAAGCTCCAACAAAAAGTGAGTTTATACCCTTCAATAGAATGCCTGGTAAAAACGAAAGGAGCCAAAAACAGCATAGTGAAGCAACCAAAATGTGTTTTGTTACAACAGCTGAAAATGTTGCTTTTCCAATAGCATGTGAACTATAGCATGAAATGTTTATACTGTATTTTTATCAGTGTCTGCTTCTTACACCAGATCTAGAAACATCAGTGCAGCTTCCTTGTAACTTCCAATCTGATAGAAAAAAGGTATCTTGATCGAATACAACAGATGTCCCACAAAGATTTTTAGTACCTTTCTCTTCAGAAATACCTGACTCAGTACATTGTCACTTGAAAATACAGAACTTGTTAATGTTGTACTTACAGTTTGGCAGGTTTTAGTCCCTCTCCCCCTGATCTCTGAACTGAAGAAAAATGACCGATTTAAGCTGGTGAAAAAAGAAAAGGGCTTAAGGCAGTCTAATGACATTGCAGAAAAAGAAATAATTCATTTTTAATTTCAAATCATTCCTTTTTCAGATTCTTGAGCATTGCCACCTGGTGCAATCAGGTTATTTGTGGGTAATAACACCTATCTCTCCAGCTTGAAAAGACGCTTTTGTTCGCATGTTGTCAGCTGTTTGTCACTAATTTTCACTTTTCAGAGACACTCCTGGTTCTGCCTTCTGGCCAATATTGCAAGTTTCAAAAAGGCAAAACAATAAAGGTCCAGGGTCAGCCAGCTCTGAACCCTGGTTGAGAGGAGAATTAAACACAACGGAGATGAGGGAATGAGATAGCTGGGGGGAACACAGAGTAAATATTAACCTTTAATTAAAGGCCTCCACAGCATGCAGTCTGGAGATGGATCTCCTCTGGTAGAGGGGAACATGGACTGCTGGGTGACCCACCAGCCCAGGCTGGGCGAGGAGCAATGCAGGCGACGGCTCTGCTCCACTCCGTATGAGCAAACACGCAGCTGATGGGGGCAGGAAGGCAGCAAATCCACAAGGACTATGGCTTTCTTCAATTCCTGCACAAGCCTTGCTAATTATAGCAGTTTTCCCCCAGGTCCATGACTGCATTGGCCCTTGGTGTGCCTGGCTCCTTTTCTCTGGTTCGTTCTGTCCAGGCTATTTTGGCTGCACAAGGTCAATGCCAGCACTGTCAGGGCTGGTGGAAATGCATTTGGAGGACAAAGACAGATAGAGCATATGCCCCAGGACAAAGTAAAAGAAGTCCAGAGTGAATTGGTTTCCTTTTTCTTCTCCTCCTGTTCATGAAAGGATTGGTCTTGGAAATGTCTCATTTTGTTTCATTTCTAAATAATGCTTTCTTTGTTGTTGGTGAGGTTTTGTATTTATGCTGGTTGCAGATCAGCATTTTTATTTAGCTTTTTTATTATTTTTTTTCTAATAAGCAAGAATATTAACCACTAAAGTGAAAAAATATGTATTTAGGAATCCCAGAAGAGTACATTTGACTTTCTGAAAATGCACAATTCTTCTTCTTATTCTTCTTCTTCTTCTTCTTCTTATTTTTTTTTTTTTTTTGGCCTTTAGCCTGAATTCGTCTTTTCCTTCTCCCTCGCCAGATACTGTGGAGTTCACATTTGTTTATCTTCACAAAGGAGGAACCTATCACTACAAGAAATGGTAGAGTTTCCAGCTTGCTGTCAGTCCAACATGCAGGTAGTGTTGGTAGAGCCCACCAAGAGCAAGTAGACACTGAAGCCTTTTTTAAGCAAATTCTGAGATGAAAAGGACATAAAGAACACAAGACAAACCTATTTGGAGGACAGACTCCAGTTAGGTTACAAGATATGTGAATGACACCCATTCACTTTTGGGGGGGGTGGAATTCATTTGATTCAACCAGCTTCAGAATGAGGCCTTTGAGTCCAACCCTAAGGCTTCTTAAAAGAGGCAGTGATGAAACCTCATTTCCATACCTGGCTCTCTTTCAGTTTTTGAGGTTATATGCCCACCTGCAGCTGGATGAGTTTTATGCAAAGAAGTGTTGAAGCAAATCAATCAAATTAATAGCTTATGTATCACTGAAGAGAAGAAATTCAGAGGAAGTCTGTGTGGCTGGCTAACACTCATTTTTAGTTGAAACTACAAGATTATAAAATAAATAAATTTCTTTGTATTGACAAAATGTAGAGTTATGGGAGACAAAGCATAGGAGATGTCTGCAAATTGGTGACTGATGTTATATTTACCTTCCTCTGGGCTTGATCTGAGAGTTGGTGGCCAGACCCTTCCACAGCTGGCTATTCATTCCTCTTATGGCTGGTCTGATATTCACTTCCTCTGCTCCTCTACACCTTCTGATCACACTGAGCTTGGTTTTCCCTTCTTTTTTCCTTCTTCGGTGCTTATTCCTTCTTGCAGCCCATTTCTCTTTAAGCCTGAGGTCCACAATTTTTTAGCTCGTTTCTGAGCTGGGCTGACAGGATCGCTTCCAGTGACTGGTCTCTGACACCCAGTCATATCTGCTTATGGAATTTTGTGACTTTTCCCCAAATCTCTAAATATTTACAATTGTTAAAAAGGAAAAATAATAGCAATGGTCACCCTTACATCCTCCACAATAAAGTACATGAATTTGTGTTTCAGAGCGTGCTTTACTATAGTCTCAGCAAACACTCCATCTCCCTCTCTTTGGACCAAAGGAAACAATAAAATTCCTACTGTTCTTCCTTTTTTTCCCTCTCAATTACTAGTAAAGCAGCACACCCTTATGCGCAGGCCTAATACCAGTCTATTCACAGGTCAGGATATCAATAACAATAATAACAGCAAGCTTGTGTCATTCCATTGTGTACTCTCAGCCTTACCTCTGAACTGAGGAAAGAAAACAAAGTTGTAATACAGGGAGCTGGGAAAGGGTGGGAGAGGTGAAACAGAAATGCAAGACATAATCCTACTGTCTGGCAAGGCAATAACACTGAGAGGAGCTTTCAATATTGCCTCACCAAACTTAATATTTAGATGTCTGTCAAGAGAAAACAAGAAGGGTTACCTGGAGTATACCCACTGAATTAGTCAGCTCTGTTGTCCTGGAATTGTTTGGAGAATTGGAAATAACCATCTAGGTGTAGTATTTTTAATAGCTTAGTAGACAAGTAATTGATTGGATAAACATTGTGCTATCCCACTGATTTCTTTAAAGATAAATCAAGTGAGTACTGTGTATTCATGTCAGTTAAACAGTGGTAAAGTACTTTGATAGTCACAGAGCTCTACGAAATGGATCTTCTATTGATTGGCAAGAGTGAAGATTTTAGGTTTCGAGTTATGTGTGTATACATCTCCCTTATATCAGCTGCACTCAGCAGAGTTGTAGCAGCGTGGCACTGCTCAGATGTCAGGACTTATGCATTCAGTTCTGAGCTGAAACTGGAAAAAAGCCAGGGACAATGAACGTAGATTTCCCAATACCTTAAAAGAGAACATAGTAACTTCTTCCACATTTATGGAAAAAATAGTTGGCTTCCCTCAACTTAGCCATGGGTTTGTCTCATGCGGGCTTTAAAAATTCTGGAAAGATCGAAGCAACACCCATCAATATATTCAGTAAAGTATTTAAATAAAGCATAGGCTGAGGACGGAGCACACTGCTGCCATTACACAGGGTCTGCTCCTGGCTGGAGCGCTGCTGGTCGCACTGCTGGTTCTCGAGGTGGCAGCCAGATTTCTGCATCCAAGAGGGCTGTCTCTGCATGGAACCGTGGTGTTGGGCTGGGCTCCTTGTTTTGCATGTCTGTTTCTAAAAATACATATTGTTTGTCAGGATGATGTTGAAAGATGGTTCAGAAAGGCTGGACCTCGGTGTAGTCCCAAGGACTGAGAATAGAAATGGGGATGGCAGCAGAGCAAGCCAAAACATGATCTAAGCACTGGAGACGCCTCCATCCATTCCCTACCTGACACAGTTTGCTGCCTTTCCTGCTGCTGACTGCAGCTCAGGAGGCCTCCAGTCCTTCATCATGAGTGTGGGTGCCACCCTCATGAGAAGAAACTGTTTGTGTAGTGGGTAGTGACCTGGGCAGTGCCTCGTGTAATATTTGTATTAATTATACTTGATTATACATACTCTATACAATTGCATATTGTAAATTATACTTTATATATGATATAATTGTGTAATTGATATGCACATTTTATAAGGCACTATTCACAGGCAGACAAATTGTGTATATTAATTAGGTATAATTATATGTAGTATTTATTAATTGCACTATATATGTGACTTATATAATTAATATATAATCAGATATAATAGTCTCCATTATTTCCACAAAATTCATTCCAGAGTTGGCTTTAATACAATTGCTGTGGTTCTGTTAAGACCCACTTTTGCAAAGTGCCTGCGTTAAGCACACAGCAGGATGGAAGCAGATCCATACCCTCAGATTTCACTGCCAAATTTCCACATGCCCGCTGTAGAAACAGGGCGCTCCCATTTTGAAATTGGGTCCTAATACAGGGCACCCACAGAATTTGAGAGCCTGGAACATATTCAGAGCCAACAGCAAAGAAATCCTCAGCACATCTGCCGTGTTGTGGTGGGAGGTTGTTGTGTGGACACAGGGGTCCCTTTGGCTGGCCTGGGTTTTACCTGCTCATGTTCTGCTCTGGTGCATTTGCAAAGCAACTGGAGCAATTGCAGGACACTCCCAGTGCTGCTTGTGTGCTGTTTGCATTTTGCACCCTCGCTCACCTCTCACCTGTCTGACAGCATGCAAACAAGCAGGCAAATACGTTTGCGAAACAAGGAATCCCCGACAGGTCTCTTGCTGTGATTTTTTCGAAACGTCAGGGAAGAGGGATCAGAGGGCCAGAGGAATTCCTCAGGGAGGGAAGAATCAGCTTTATTATGAATTTATTTCCTTTGCACGGGGTGGAGAAATAGCGACAGGTGAGAGGAGGGGCCGGGAGTTTTAGCCAAACCATTTCTGCAGGCACTAAGCGGCTTTCTCCTTGTGTTGGTATCAGGACACACTGCAAAGGCAGTGCTAAGCTACCAGCCACCATAGCACTTAACGTGGTGCAAGGTCTGTCAGCACAGAGTTCAGGCTTTTTTGGAAAGAATCAAACTGTTGGCAAAAAGTGACATGAAAAAGATGAACTTAGAGAGGCCACCTGAGCAGCCTTGAAACCAGTTTGAATCTTGCTGTTGTGACAGACTGCATCCTGTCTGTGTGCATGCTTGCCTGAGAATTTACTAATACATATAATGTTAATTACCCACTCATGTCCTGAACTAGGGCTGGGAATGAATTTCAGGAAAAGAGATGTTTGTTTTGCACGGGATCCCACATCCCATATACTTTCGGTCATGAGGAAATTGCCCCGTACCTCCACCCTGCGTGCGCTCGTGCCTGTGGCTGTAGGCACTGAGCAGGGAGAAGCCACGGAGCCTGCAGAAACCTTTGCACCCCCATTCCTCTGCCTCCCCCAGCATGGAAAACCCGATCAGGAACAAGCCGTGGGTCTGTGCGCTGCTCCTGCCTCAGCTGAAGCTGTACAGCTGTTGCCTGAGTAGAGAAAGGGATTGGATTTCATGGGCTGTGTAATCTGCGACAGCACTCTTTGGCTTGGGGATAGCAACAAGCCTCACCCAGGCTTAGCCATCCCCTTTCTGCCCGTAGAGGAACGCCCCGGTCGACATAGAAGGAAAATTGTTTGCTGAATTTCTGCACAGCCCTCCTTCCAATTGCTGGAGAGAGAGGGGGGAGTGGGAAAGAGAGAGAGAGAGAGTTTAAGGCAGGCTCTGCACTGGTGTTCTGGGCTATTTCAACTTCAGGGCAACTTTAGAGAACTTCAGTTATTTTTGGTAAGTCTTTTTTTTTTTTTTTTTTCCCCAGATCTCTCTCTTTCTTTCTTTCTTTTTTTTTATTTTTATTTTTTTTGTAGTCTGCACAAGTTTGCAGTAGATGGGCTTTAAAAATTGCGATGGGATGTGGGCGTGTGCACTTGGTGTCCTTTGATGTAGAAGCTGGGCATTCTGCTAATAAAGTTGTAATGCTCCCTGCTGCTCTACCTAATAAGCAAAACCTGCAGATGCAGTGGGTTAAGCGTTACCCCTGGGGAAAAGCATGGTGAGAACTTCAGCTAAGGTGCATCCCACCTGGCGTGCAATTTTGCCTCTTTCTTGCATACGTATGGTCAGGGATGAACGAATGCATGCAGCCCACCCAAAGTTTCTGCTCTGCTTTTTTAATGCAAGGGTTTCAAACTTGGGCACTATGCCTCCCGAAGCTTTCAGAGGCATGTTGATTCCCGGTCCTATACACACCCCTCCATTCAGTAATCTCTATTCCAGATCACGCACGTTGTTTTTCTGACTTCCTCCCTCTGTATACTTAACCCATCGTATGATCTCAGACGTAGGGAAACTCTTTGTAGTACAAAGAGCCATAGTCCCAATTGCTGCAACGAGCTGCAAGGTGCAAACTGTTGAACTGAAGTTGGTTTCTGATGCATGTGAGTTTTCTGTGTGCTTTTCCCATAGTTATATTCAGATTTTTACAGTATCTATGCTTCTTCAAGAGGTTATGATATTGTGTGGATATTATATCGATAAATACCATTTGCAATATATATATTTATATCATCATAATATACTCACTTGGTATTAGGAGCTCTGCATGTTAGTGGTATCTGAAACTAAGATCAACCTTGAAGAATTAGATGACAGAGATCCATAATTGTGTCTGCAGAAGTGGGATCCTGTGTGTCTTTGCTGCAAGGCTGCTGAGGCTAGTTGGCAAAATGCTGGGAAATAGGCCAGCTAAAATCTTTCTCTCCACCTGTCTAGGTTCTCTGCCCCATCCATGAATCTTAATGCGTTTCTGAAAACATTAATTCAGATGATCTGAGGTAGGATTTGTATCTGTAGCCACCTGTAGAAAGACCAAAAAAGTATGTGTTCTTAAAGCTTTGAGAAAAAAGAGGGAAAGCGTTATTCACATGACAAAATACCAAAGGTCTATCCCTCTACAACAAAAATAACCATTCTTACTTGCAAGTTGCAAAACAAGAAACACAGAAAGTGGAAAGGTGGCTCTTAAAGAGATACAGGACTTTGCTTATGACCACCTGTTGCATGCACAAGGGAAAACTAAGCATTGCCTTGCTACGTGTTTTACTATAGTAAAGTAAAACTGAAAGGAATTTTGTGGATCCAAGCAAATTACAGGAAAATAAGCTTATGACAGACAATTTACTTCCAAAATCTATCCTAACGTAGGTCAAAAGTCCAGCGTGAAAATGCTTCAGATGTTTAGCAGCACAGGAAAACACATGGCATCTCAGAATGTGTTGGGTTTTATTAGTTATGGTTAAAATGATAAGTGTGACTGGAGCTTTTAATTACAGTAAGCCTATAACAATGGAGTTAACAATAACTCTTCAACCATAAACTGAAAACTATAAATCTGTGTGAGGCCCTCAGCAGTGCTGACATGTTCTGTGATGGCTGGAGCTTTTCTGTGGAAGCATGTAGATTTGTTAGCTAAAATTGCATTTTACTATCTTTGGTGTGGCACTCTCATAAAGTAAACTCTACTATTAGATTACGAGGCTTGTGTAAATCTCCAACTCTGACTCTAGTCAAAGCTTGTAAGTAATTCATTGGGGATGGCTGCCTTCCAACCTCCTATGCAGAGAGCGTTAAAGTCTTCTCAGGCAGACAGGGCAGTGGTAACTTCTAGCACTGATCTGCCAGGGATTTGGAGATGGCGCGTGTTTTATGCTTTTAATTGTCTTGGACGCTCAGTCTGCATTCGCAGCTATGAGGTCAACGTGCCTCTGTTCGCTTTTGGCTGTACTTGAAGCTCATCACTGAAACAAAATCCAACTGTCTGTAATACATGGTCAGGGGAATAGCTGTGATCCGAGTTAACCTCCTGCTGACTTCAGTGGGTTCAGTGCCCCGAGCTCGGTGCGAGGAGGCCGGGCTGGAGGCATCCTTCTCCAGGAGCAATGCTGGGAACTTCACCAGGGCTTTCCTTATCGTTCCCAGTGTCGTAGCAGGGGTAGGACCTATTGGCATCGGGACCGTGCTGAGGTATCGTGTCTGTTGTAATGCCACAGAAATGTGCATTTCCTTGGTCTGACCTCTAAATTTGCACAGGTTTTAATTTTCCTTCAGCTTTCTACTAGGAAGCCAGTTCATCCTATGGAAGTGTAAAACACCAAGGGATATATGTAAGTTTTTTTATATGATTTCTCACATCAGGAGACCTAAATAATCATAATACAAGCTAGTTTATTACAGAGGTGTGACAGTTACTATATTCTGGGTAAATATTTGAGGAAATAGATCTAATCTATTTTCTACATCTAGCTATTGTCACATTCCAAAATGTTCCCAGCATCAGGAAATAGAAAAATCGGGTTTCCACCTCTGGAAGCCCATCTCGCCATGTTTCTGGTCTCCATGCTGCAGGTTCAGTCAATCCAGACCAGCCAGATGCGAAAGGCCTCCCCACCAACCCCTCTGCACTGCCACACCAGGACCAAGCAGGAGCAGGCAGGCTTTTACTTGCGGGCACTTTGCCACATCCCTGAGCCCTTGTGCACTAAAAAACTTGTCCTGACAACACCACCTGACAACCACTGCCTTTCCTGCTTCCCTGAGCTGCAACTAGTGATCAACCAGCAGGCGATGCCCTCCAATGCCAAGTGGAGGAGCAGTGCTCCGAGCTCGTTTCAGAGCTAAGATCAGACCCTGTCAGGATGAGGCTGCTAACTCCATGCAGGTGACGGAGATCAGGACAAAGCCCTTGTTTCAAGAAGGAATCTCCAGATGACCTGCAGCAAGGGAAACTTACTAAATCTGTATGTTCACTTATGCGCTTGGGATTTTAAGGCTGAGGCTGGAATTCATTATTTTATAGTGGGGAAAAAAGCTTCATGGTAGGAAAGGACCTTTCACATGCTAAATTCTTCTTGCCAACATTTTTATATTCTGTAACGAGGCTGTAGGTAGCTAAATATCTGGAAGAAACTGCTGCCTTATTGCAGAGCATGGCCATATAGTTTGCTATCAGATAAGGGGATGCCACAGGTTCACCATCCAAATTTGGCCAAACACACAGTCCAAAGAATCTGGAACAAGTTAAAATACTTAAAGGTTCTTGTGGCACAGAAGTAATAAGCCAAGGTGGCCACAGGAGGCCCCATCTGCTCATCTGCTCCCATGGCATGGGGACAGCAGCTCTGCAGGGAGCCAGTCCCAGGTTGTGGGAACAGCCCAAATCCCAGCGGAATTCCACGGAGCAGGAATGCAAGCGTCTGAAGAAGAGCAGGCACCAAGCCTGTCCACTTCATCTGCCCAATAAAGATAGCAGAGCCTTCAGAGGGCAGAGTTATCTGTTTTTCAAAAACACAAACAAGGAGATAAGGTTTATATGATTTCCAAGCCCACTGATAATTTTCGAGACTCCAAAGTCATAGTAACCGTTCTTCACTGCTGGGCAAATGTTATTTCTGCTCTGTAGTTAAGAGAACAAACACCACTTGATTTTGATAGCAGTGGACTGTGTCTGATATTTGCAGAGTCAGCTGTTACCCTCGCAGCCATCTGATTTTAAATACCTTTCTACCTGCCCAGTGACCTCTCAGCTCCACCCCCCTTGACAAGTGTTATGTTTGCAGCTCAGCCTCCCAGCACCAAAAGGCAAAGGTGCAAACTACATGCCTTTCTTCCCATTTCTGCAGCAAGTCCTAGCTAACTAGCCTTATAAACTACTATTCATGCAAAATCTTCCACTGTGCAGTGAGTCCTGGATGCTCACACATTTTACCAGCCCAATCATCCCTGTTTTTCCTAAGTATCCTCATACTTCAGCCCTAGAAAGCTAATGCCATTCAGATTTCCACAGGTCACCTCTCCTCTTGCTTGCTGTGTGGTTTGCCCCAGCACTCAGGCTTTTGATTCTCAGTCAGTCATAATTCTGCTTGTCCCTCAAGGTAAGTACATGCAAGAACTTTTCCCTGACTCACATCATTCCCACTTTAGTCCAAAGATCCACTTTTAGCGGAATTATTTGGAGGAGTGAATGCAACAATAGAAATTTTAGCTTGAAGGAGAAACTCAAAGGACATGCTTGCAGGAGTGAAAAGTAGGATTTTATGGAAAATGGGATAATAACTCTTCTACATAGCAAGAACTACGTTAACTGATGTTGGCATTATATTCTGAAGGGAAAAAAGGTCTAAGTGGAATTAGACATTTTTATTTTGAAAAAATAGTTAGAAAACTGCTTTTGATGAACCTCAAAGAGGTTAACAGCTCACCCTCATGTCAGATAAGTATCCAAAAGATTGTTTTTTTGACTGTTTGAAATGTCTGTGTGCTTGTCAGAAGGCATATGAGTTGGAGAGCTGTGAAAGTATCACGAGAAAGCTAGTGGTTTGGATCACTGATATTTCCTGGTGTGAGCTGAGCTTTCCCTATTCCTGCTTCTAAAATCAGCTGAAAGGAGAAAATGTACAAGAATGCAAAAATGTCATTAAACATTCCTCAAATATTTTCATATATGCCAGAGTGGATCTGATTTATGTTTTAGTGAAAGGTTGCATTGATTTTTACGTGAACTGTGTTCTCGCACTCTTTAAGGTTGACTTTTTCACATAATGGGCTTGATTATGAGAAAAAACTACTTGCACAACACAGCTCGGACAACTCAGTGCCTAATTAAAGTAACCAGTTAGTCAGAGCCCGTTTAGGAGGCAAACTGGGCATTTGCCCATGAGAATGACTACATGCAGGTTTTATACTCATGGTGATGGATGACTACAAAGGTAAATAATGCATACAGTTGTGAGGATAGCTTACTCATCTTGCTTCCTATGAACAGACTGCTGGAGTGGTAGTGAAGGGCAATATTTTCATTGGCTTTGCTATTGCTCCCTGCTTTTGGGGCAAGTGATGGAATAGAAAATTATTGACTCTCTAAGTGGCGTAAAACAGACTTCTGAAAGTATTTACAAGGGGACATTTCAGTTACTCCTGTGATTTACAGAGCTGGACAGAAGCAGAACCCCCACAGACCTGTTATGAAAGGACCACATTTATTAATGGCACCGTGATTTAAATCTATATTTGGATTATATGTCCTCTGTGGATTTAACAACTGCTTCAGTCAGCCTAGCAGGAATCTGTGAATGAAACGGGTTGGGTAGAGATAGCAGGAGAAATTGTATTTTTCTTTTTAAAAATATCCTTCCTCAGAGATTAAAGAGAAGCCTTTGTATAACTGTACTGCATTATGCCAGGAAAGTTCATCCCAGAGATTAAGGCATTAATTGCATAATTACAATGTATACACGGCATGCTTCGCCAACAAAGATATAAGCCTTACTCTTTCCAAATAAACCTTAGAGTCCAGAGAATAAACACAGCTCTTGCAAATTACCCCGAGAATTAATGTAATCTCCTAAATATACCAGCTTGTTTCTTAGAAAGAAAACAGGGTGCTCAGTCCATGTGATAATGGATCATCCCCGGGTCTCGTGGTGAGGAGATCACAAGCAAACTTTCCACAGCACGCTTGCCCTGGAGCTCTCCCTTGTGTTTCCCCCTCAAAAAAAAAAGCCAACTTTTTTTTTTTTCTTTTTTTTTTCTTTTTTTTTTTTTTTTTCTTGCTCTCAGTTTCTGGAGCTTTTTCTGAATAAATGTTTAAATTCATACAGCACCAACGAAGGAAGCTTGTGACAGGCACACCTTGAGGTCCTTTGCAGGCAGACATCTGCAGGGTCATTCTGCCTGGCAGCAATGAGGGAAGACAGCCCAGCAAAAAGACACAGCCCAGCATCAGTGCCCCAGCACAACCACCTAGAGGTGCCTGCAAACCTTTCGTGCTGTAGGGGTGGAGGCAATGACAACTCCGGAGCAGGAACAGAAGCAAAAGGCGTGGAAAGAAACCCAACAATTTTGGAGAAGTATAAAAAGCCACAAAAATGAGCATTTTGTCCTTCCCATGAATCATTCTCTTTTAAATGCCTGATAAGGGATGGAGAGGGAAGGAAAACCATCATCCTCTAATCCAAAACAGGAGCTGGCTGTCACCCCAGCGCAAGCAGACCATGCTAACTCCTCTGCTAGGTCTATTCCTGTGAGGAGACAGAGATGGACTGTGATAAGGTTTTGGCTCTCGGACACGCTTGAAAATACATGCTTGGCCAGCAAGGGCCTGCACACTGAGGCAAAGGGATCTGGGAATTGCCAAGCTGGAGCAATTCCTTAACCTGGCTGCGGGCGCTTTGAGGAGGGAGAAGGACTGACACTTCTCTGCAGAGGCCTTGCAAGGAAACACCTCTGGGATGAAGGCAGTCAAATCTGACAAACTTGCTATTGTTTCACAAAAATGCCACAAATCCAGCCTCGTTTGTCAAGATTTATTCCTGTCTTTTATTGTTGCTGCAGCCTGAGGCAGGTTAAGGTTCACACCACGTTAGGTGATATATAGCCACCCACCAGGACGTGCCTCAGAGGACTTGCAAGCTTTGTGTCAAGCTGGTCAAGCAAAACAGGGGGGGCAGGAATGAGGAAATAGTGGAAGAATAGTCTTACAGAGAAAGAAGGCAGGCTTTTTTGGGCTGTGTTTTGGTTTGTCTCATTGTCTAGAAGATCCCAGAAATTCTGCCATAATAAATCCTTGCTGGTTGGAGCAAAGCTATGGACGCAGTTATCCAGCGAGTGGGTGCATGCAAAGTGCTCGGGGCAGCAGCACACCGTACGTCCGAGCATGAGCACGGTGATCTTGGTACGTGCGGGCTCTCCGCCACTGTCTTGCAGAGGGGCAGAGACCTCTGCTTGCAGACCCGAATGTAAAATCTTGTTGTTAAAACGTAGATTTGTTTTGTAGTTGGGAAAAAAGAGGGAGTTCTGCAAAAGAGAAGTTTAGCATTTTAGGCAACCTGCAGCTCGTAACGTTTTTCTTCCCATTGTCGTGCCCCTTGGGTGTTTGGAGGAGAGGTGGACACGACACATAATGCCTCATTTTTGTGCAGTTCCTCCAGCATCCCCACCAGGAGCCAAAGCAGCATGCTGGCCGTGGAGTTATGGCAACAGCAGCACAACACCTACAGCTCCCAGCAGAATTTTTATGATGACAGGCAGGAAAACAGAGTGGCTTTTGCCTTAGGGGTGAAAAAAGCAAGTACGAGTAGGTAAACCTGCTCAGAGACCTGGACTCACGTAGGGCTGGCAGCAGTAAGGATTTTCTGCTGACAGGATGTGACTTATTCCCATGGAAAAGAGATTCCATTGCTTTTGGAAAATACATGGAAGTGGCCCTCCACAGACACCATAGATAGTTCAATGAGAAAATACTAAATACTTGGAAACTCTGTTAAAAAAAATAAATTGATGGAAAAATAATATAAATTAACCACCAGTCTTTAGGCAGACCCCAGTGGGTTCAATGCAAGAATCATCTCAGTACAGAGGTACGGAGCCTTGCTTTAAATCTGTACTATCTATACTTACAAAAATCATGATGCAGCTTTTTTGGGGGGGTCTT
The DNA here is from genome assembly GCF_011077185.1 of Oxyura jamaicensis. NCBI lineage: Eukaryota > Metazoa > Chordata > Aves > Anseriformes > Anatidae > Oxyura > Oxyura jamaicensis. Next base: position 45,931,100 of record NC_048897.1, on the reverse strand, counting down.
TTTTTTTTTTTTTTTTTTTTTTTTTTAGTGGTAGATCAGTCTATTCACTGTCTGAGCTGCAACAATAGCATTTTTGCAAAACCATGAAATACATATATATACAATGCATATCTGTATCAAAGTAATATGTGCTTAGATGAGTTTTGCACTGATAGGCTAGTTGGCAGAGAAATCACTTTTAGTTGTCCATTAGGGCTGGATTCAATAGAAATGCTGGCTAACTTCACCACAAGCCTTGGAAACCATCGGAGTATTCAAGACTTAGGCAGTCAGATGCCTGCTTCAATTTCTATTGACAAAGGAAGAGGAGGGATGAGTAAATGTAAAACATTTCCTTTCAGCATTGAGCTGAGAGAGGCAGTGTGGTGCAGGGAGGAGGTGGAATCCAGGACATCTGGGTTGTGTTTACTCCTGGCCCTGCTGCCAGCTTGCTTTCTGATTTGGTTCAAGTTGCTTTTTTTGCTTTGCTACCTCACTTTCTGCGAGGCAGGGAGAGCTTCCCTGCTTTCACACAGTGCTCTGGGCAGGTGCAGGGACTTTCTGGGTGACCATGACCTGAGCTGGTATATCCACACACAGCATATTAGGCAATGCTGCCTGGTGATCGGTATCTCAAAGTGTGCAGGAGGGGTAGCTATGCTCTTGGAGACCCCAAAGTGCTCACTACACAGTGCTGTACCTGCATAAATATCTACCCATAGGTACTAGAAACCAGAGCCTTCGTTACTATAGGTGTGAAAGTCATTCAGGGAGTGGGGTTTGCAGCCTCCTTCACACATACTTATGATCTCTTACCTCATTGACTACACTGGTCCCAGGGAAGGGCACTTGCCTTTAGAATAAGGCACGGGAATTGGGGTAGCTGTTTTGATACAGTCTCCATATAGTGCTTCCAGTAGCAAAAACTGTTTCCAGGTTCCCAAGGTCACAGAAAGCCTGACAACTTTTTTTTTTTTTTTTCCTCTCTATAAGGTGCATTTTCAGCTAAATGTTGAGAACTAAAAAAGCACTTGAAAGCAAAAAAGAGAGTCATACATGGCCCTCTGCCTATCACCAGCAATTGCTCTGTAGTCCAGAAGTGATATTTAGGCTATAGCTGAAACCTTATTTGACTTTGTTTTTGCTCTGTACAATACTTATGTCTCATGCTGAATACATAGAATGAACTCATGGCTAAGCATTTTGTAAATGCTTGCATTTTTTTTTTCCTAAAAGTATTTACTCTTACAAAGATGCAGGCATGATTACTGTGTGCAATGCTGTGTACTCAGCTGGATACCACGAGATGGGATCCAAGCTGATCTCGGGCTGTATTAGCCTGAATTATATGATGAACATGATGCAGCATGCCCTATATCAGTTTCATTGAGGCCCATGGATGTTGTGCTTGAGTATGCACAGAATGACATCTGAGTACTTCAAGACTCGATCCCGTGGTACAAAATGACCAGCATGTATCATCTGAGTCCTACAGATTTTTGTAGGCTTCCATTTACGATACTATCCTGTTTACCCTACTGACAGGTCCGGACGATTTTCATGAACACCCTCTTGGAAATAGCTGGAACTCTAGAGCTTGGTCAGGCCACCCTCCCCACAAAGCTGTATGTGATCTCACAACTCTCTACTGAGTGTTGGGAGAGATGACGGAAGAACTTGCCATGAATTGTGATAATCATGTCTTTACTCACAGCAAAATCTGTGAATAAATATGCAATATGCAGTCTACAGCTAGTGTAATTCACATCAATAGAAAACAATGATCAATTCTGTGTCTATTCACTCTGCAGCAATACTCCCCTTTATTTTTTTTACTCATTAAACAGGGAGGTTATTAAGAATAACATGGAACACTAATACAAACTTTGCCTGCCATAGCGTAACTTTGTTGTAAGCTCTCCTAGATTAGGAATCACTTTAACTATTGATTTTCCTTCCTCTGCAGGGTAGATAGGAGTTTTTCTTCCCACGATAACATTCGTGGCAACCTGAATCAGACAAGTGAGCTGGGGTGCAAGACCCCTGTGTTCAGCCCGTGGTTTGGTGGGTGGTGCAGTCCCATTGCCTCTGTCCGTGCTTCCTACTCCCCCTCTGTCCGCCCTCCTCTCCCTTCAGCTTTCCCCATTAGTTTGCCAAAAAGTGCATTGGGATGGCATTGTTCTTCACTGTGTGTTAGTACAGCGTAATGAGGTGTCAGTCCTGGGACAGGTTCTTGGAAACTCCTGAAGCATAAATCATAATAGAAATTAATTACGTGAATACCAGTGTCTTAGGTGTCAAGGCAGAGCGTAAAAATGATTTTGAGTAAGGTGATCTGAATGTTTTGCAGTGTGATCCAAAGCTTCTCCAGACTTCAGAGGCTTAGATCCATCCCTTAACACCCAGCCTGGTCTTTCTGCAATGTACTCTAGTGCTGCACAGATAACTCTGCAATGTGAAATTAAAGCTGCATTTGACTCGCTGTGGGTTAAAGCTGGTTATTCCCACAGTTCCCATTTCCTAATGTTTTCCACGCTTGATGTTCTTCACTTTTAATGTTCATAGTAACTTGTGCCAAAAAAGGTGTTTCCTATCATGTTCTCCTCACATTGTGTTGTGAGGTTTTTTTTGGATTCCATATTTTCAATCCCCAGAGAGCCAAGGTTAGTCATAAACATGCTTTTGGCTATCAGATTCATGTGTGGTTTGCTATAGCAACAAACAAAAGCATTAGTCAGAAACTGGCATGAAGCTATAAACACATATTTTTTTGTGATATTACCCAGAGTTAGCTTAATTTATGTGGTACACTGCTGCCACACAACTGCACCCTAGTTAAACCATTATTGCTGAATATAAGCTTTATAGAAAATACAAATATATTTCAGTGAAATAAGCAAATCTGTTAATTGATGTTGACATTTGAGGATCGCAAGCCCAATTCTGGTATTGCACTGGTGTAAATCCAGCTGCACTCCTTCAGAAAGTGCATTTAGATCAGAGGACAATATCAGAACCTACATCTATTGAATACATGTAAAATTATCATCAAGCAAATAAACAGCCACTTTGCCGTTGCTGCTCTCACCTCCGTAATTTTACTGTAGCGAAACGATTAGAGGTAAGCATTATCAGATTGCGGGAGATGCTTTCAGCTCGCTGCCAACACACTTGGAAATCATTATCTGCAGCATGGCAGGGAGAGCCAGGCTCAGTTGAAGACAGTCTCCCTCCAGATGTGCCAATGAAGCCCGGGGAAGGTGCAGTTCGTGCAGAGCCAGTGTCTATCCGGCTGGCGTGGGGATGGGGAGGAGCTGGGGAGTTGGCTGGGTTTGTACAGCAGTCGCTGAAATCCTGCAGCCAGACAGCTACTAGTCCGCGAGCCAGCTTGTTTAAAGGTTGCCCCGAAGGGTCTGTAGGAGTGCTGATTATTGCCTAGGCAAAGCAGGCACATTCTTGTTAAGGCTTTATTCCAACCATTTGTCTTCTCTTTGCCGCACCTTTTCAGGAACATGAGCCCTCCTCTTTTCTGATAGCTGTATTTAATGCAAAACACATGCATGAAAAATGTGTTTTCCAGTATCCCTGGGCTGGCACTGTTCAGCAAGGAGAGCTGAAACTTCCTTAGAAACTGTTCAGATACTTTTTCAGACCCCTCTCTTCAGGCATGTGGCTGTAGAAGTGATTGTGACCCTGGCTGCTGCAGATGCCAGCAGAGTAACTAACTCATGAATAATATCCGCATGTGTCCAAGCGATAAGACTAACAAACCCCCCAGAGTCCTCTTGTACCTACACACAATGCTAATACCAGTCCAGAAGTTTTTAACTGGGCCAGTGATTCCAGCTGCAGAGGGTAAGCCTGCAGCAACAACCTGTACTTTGCATGTGCACATACACAGGCCCTCTGAGAATGGGCCTTCAAAGTTCAGGGATCAAGATCTAGCACAAAGTGTTGCCCAAGCTCTGTTCCAAAAAGGAAAGAGCTCTTTTCCCTAACTGAGCCCATCAGCAGCAGAACACCTCCCAGGAGACCCGAAATTTTAGCCCTGGCCCTGTTCATTGTGCTTGGCTTAGCATTGCTTCTCCTGGGTTCTGAGCACTTGAGGTGCTTGCCCTGGTGAGCCTTTTGAGATCGTCTTACCATAGTAGATTTACCTGGTGTAGAAGTATAAAAGGAATTTATTTATTTATTTATTTATTTATATTTTTTTCAGTTAGCATATCCTGAAGCAGGACTGACTCTGGGCAATACATGGATTGTTTTTGCCTTTCTCCCATCCATGCGTGGTTGCATCATGCTGTGCAGTGAAAGATGCCAAACACTTCATTTCTTTCAAAACAGGAGTGCTCTGGCTGCTTGTCTTCTTCAAAGATCAGCCCAAACACTTTGCTATAGTTCCTTTCCTCCCTTACTCAAAAATGGACAGATTTACGTCAAGAGCATTTAAAAGGTGATTAAGTTCAGAGTACTTGTAATGAAAGAAAAAACAACACATAAATTCTGCACTCAGAGTTGCAGTTGCATAGTGCTGTCAAACCCAACTCCAACAGCACAATATAAAGCAAATATTTCATTCATTGCTGAAATGTTATTGACATCCCAGTTTACAGAGGACTTTGGTACTGCAGTATTTAAAAATGCTAGAGTAAGATAGTGATGAAGCTTTTGTTTGTTTACAGTAAAGTGAAAATTATTCCACTTTGTGATTTCAGGGCAGGAATCATTCTCCTTTTCTGGCATCAGTGACTGTAAGCTGTATATGGTGATGGCGAGAGGATGACAAATGCAACTTTCTGGGGGAGAGCAGCATCCTCTCTGTCATATGTGATTGACTGCAGCTCACAGAAAGCAGAGTCCTCACTGGGGCTATTGAATGAGGCAGAGTGCATAAGAGCATAAGTAGTAAAACAGTACTGAATTTAAAATATAATTTGAAAAATTGTGCAGAAAAACCTAGCGATGAACTGAGGGTCTCCAGATGCCTCCCATTCTAACATTTTGTACTCAAACTCTCCACAGCTCTGCAAATCGAGGTGGTCATTGGCATTCTGCAAAGTGAGGACAAGCCACTGGATTGTCCTCTTGTTGCACAGATGTAAATGACTCCAAAGAACCCAACTGAGAGAAGAATCAGCTCCACCTACTTGCAGTAGATCTCAAAGACTGTAACCAAAGCCCTAGGGTCTTCCTTTTCCTTATACCAGCTTTGTATTGGTGCAAGGCTGCTGGTTCAATTACATTTAAAATGTAATTTAATCTCCCTTATAACGTTAGTCTGGATCAAGAACAGCTATTCACCAATAAATAAATAAATAATTAACATGTGCCTTCAAAAAGAACATATCCTGTTTTAACTCGATTAAAATATATTTAACCTATGCGTAAGTAGACTATTATGATAAAGAAACAATTACTCATTTCCACAAGATATCATTATTTTCTTATTACAGAAGGTCTCTGAATGTTTGCAACTGTTATGAATCAGCCGCAGGGGTGATAATCAAACTCAAGACATAGTTTTCTTAGTGCTTTCAAACAACTCCACCCATCTCAGTTAATTCACCAATTACTACATGGATGAACCAAAGTACAGGTACTCTCTCACTATTTGAGTCTTAATCAAAAAGAAATCCAGAACTGTAGCAATGAGTCTTTAAAAAATGTTTTCTCCCTGTCATTTTAACTAACTTCTGGGAATCATGAAACTGAAATCTACTTCCTTAACTAAATTGTGTTTTCCTCTAATCTATTAGGCAAACATACTAATTTGTTATTTTGGGGCATCTCACTGGCTGGCTAGATGGTGCTGAGGGGGAAAGTGAGCACTGAATCATTTAAAAATCATGCACAAAGATTTACTTATTTACATCCAGAAATTCTCCTTAATTTTTGAAGGGACTCTCTTGCACTACATAAAAACAAGAGAAATTGAGCTGTGCCAAATACTATTTTGCTACCATCACTGTTTATTGACAGAAAAGATTTTTATCTTAACAAAATGAAGCAACTGCTAACTTTATCTTTGATGTAAAATATTTTCCCATAAGAATTTTCTGTCACCTTTTTCCCATATCTCTGGTATTACATATACATTAAGGAATTTTAAAGCTTAAAAGATATTTTTTTCTGTGGTGATTTACAACCAAACAAGTTGCCCAGGGAACTTTCTCTTAAACTGAAAACCTGTTTCCAAGGGCAGTTATTTATATTAAAGCCCCCATAAAAGGTTGTGGAAAAGCTACGAGTTTTTTTCTTCATTCGTGTTTTGAAAGGGGCTACACCCAGCATACCAGAGAGACATGCACAGTAACATCACTCCATTAATATTCCTACATCTGGGCACTTAATTTTGCACTGAATTTTATCAGTGGAGTAAAGAGAAATAAAAGTCTTCCTGGACCATAAGAATCTTTAGCCTGAACTATGTATACATATATATTTTTTTCTGCACATTGATTATGGTGAGGATTTTTTTAAACTGTTTTGAAGAGCAGCTTGGGTTGAAAAAATCTGTTTCTGATTTGGAGTGGTAAGTGGCATTTATATAAAGTCTGTATCAGTTGCTTTGGGCTTTTCACTTAGTGTTAGTAGATCTTCTCAGACTTATTTTTAAGGGATAAACGTGCACTCTACCAAAAGCACCAAGACTTAGCATCCTCCTTTAATGTAGCAGCAAAGAGGACAGTCAACTTACATTGCTACCCATTGCTACCTCTCCAGATCAGTACTGGTCTGCTTTAAGAGACAGCTTGGGGTTACAGCCACTACTTCGCAAGCAATACTTACTCTGAAGCCTGAGAAATTCGGTCTCCAGGGCTGCCAATCAAGACTACACAGGCAGAATTATGCTTTTTACTAAATATTTGTTTGATCATTTCTAAGTCTGGCCAGGGCTGTGCTTTGGCAATGGAGCAGGCAATCTGCTCTGGGAGAAGCCTGGATTCTTGGGGGGATGAATCAGCGAGGAGAAGGAATGTGGGTAAGTTAATTTGTGTGAGCTTTATGGGCCTTATCTGCAACAGGCACCCACCTGCCTCCGCTTCTAGGCAGGCCATGATAAGAGCTGAATTCACAGCTATCTAGCAGGGAGGACAGTTAGAAGAGAGCCGCCTGAGAGAAGAAGGCAGCTTTGCATTCACTTTCACTGAGTAAGTCTGTTACATAGGTGGAGGAGTTTATTTCTGAGGGAAAAAAGCTGCAACATACCTAATCAGTATATTGGATAACCAAATACCTGCAGAGTAGTTCCTACAAGGGTTTCTGAAGTGGGTAAGCCAGTGAGAGCATTTCACTTGCAACATGTCCCTGAAACCCTTCTCGAAATCCAGACAGTGACACCCTGGCAGATTTTAGGTGGGTAGCCATATGAGTATTTACAGCACTATTAATGACTCAGTTGCAAGTCAAAGCAGTATATCCCAAGAGATAAAATTGTTGAGAGTCCCAGGAGATAAAACTGTTGAGGATCACAGTGGATTAAACCAGTCTTTATTGCTTTATTTGGCTATGAATCTCTAAATCACACTTGCCCCTTTCATAGGCAATTGTTGTTCAGCCCAGGAACTGGGACGTATATAATAATGACCGCTAAAAAGTGATGCCCCTCCCTTATTGACACTGAGAATAGAGGCACTGTAGTCCTGAAGAAAGGTCCTAACTGATAATTATCAGAAAGGCTCCTAATGTCTTATTAGCATCACAATAATTACACACCAGAACACCATGAGAATTCATGCAGGAAGTAAAACACACACTGAAAACCCTTTCTGTCACGTAAAACCTGAGAGAGAGGAAAATTCCTGCCTACAACAAGCAAACACACAGACACAGATCAGGACATTACACCTACCCTCCAGGCAATCATTAGACTACAGAGATAATGCAAAACTTTTACTTCTGAGACAGGACATTTGGTTGGGGAGAAACAGAACTGACCCTCTGGTTGTCTGTGTGGTGCCATGTGCATTTTCCAGCTGCCTTTTTAGCCCTGCCATTTGTAACCGTATTTTAGCCAGCACAACAAAGGAGGAATCAGGAGGGACAAATTCAGATAGCTACCTGATTTTGCTGTCTCTTTTGGACATCATTCTAACAATGTTGTCACAATAAACTTTGGTAGAGAGCTTATTTTCAAATACTGTGTTACTCCTATAAAACATTGCTCTTTTTCAGTACTAGGTGAAATATTGGACTATTAAAATATTTTACTAAATATTTTATTCTAGCACCAGAAGATTTGTGTGGATCTGGCTAGATTATATTTCCTATATAGATCACAAAAACTACTGTAAATGTGTTACAGCAGTAGTTTTCAGCCAAGTACTTGAAAAATGGTGATAGTTGGATGAAACTCATTAACTCAGGATCTGGGAAACTTCAATTTGGCAATTCAAAAAAAAAAAAAAAAAAGAAAGAAAGAAAGAAAGAAAGAAAGAAAAAAAACGGGAGGGCTTAGAAGTAAAAATCCACTGTGATTTTATTGCTTAAATATGACTTAGCTGAGAAAGTCTGTGTGGAGCCCCACCAGGGTGCTTTTATTCTGATGGTCTGAAATGCCGTATGGATTCTATTAAGTTTACCTTTACCATCAGAGGAAAGATGCACGACTGTAAAAATAAAGAGCTCCTTTCTGATCGGTATCATGAAAGGCTTTGCTCTTGTTGCAAAGTGTGAGCAGGCAGGCTTTCAATAGTTTTAAATCTGTGGACAGAGCTTATCAATAAACACACACTCGTGGGAAAGCCATTCGCTCCCCTTTTCATCTGGGGGCTGCTAGTTTCTCTTTTTATGGTAGTGTTTATATCTGTTCTTAGACGCCAGTGCTCTTCCACATCTTCCCTGATATTAGTCAACCTGTAGAAAATGCTGTGTAAAATCCTACAGAGCCCAGTCTGTGGTGTAAGAAACCTTAACTCCCTAAATGTTTCTCTACTTGGACGTACTTTGCAGAGCAGAGACCTGTTCCCCCTGATAAAAGCAGAAGCTAAGTTCACAAACAGCTCTCTGGCCAGGAGAGGAGATGGATGATTGTAACTTATGTATATTTTCTGGTTTCAGAAGGTTTTGAGATGAAATGATTTGAAGGCTTTTAATGAAGTACTCTAACCGCCGACAAGGACAGCTTAACATACCAAGGCATTGAATCAAAACATCTTGTTCATGCCTTGAATGGAAGGAAACTATTCACACATCGGTTATTTGGGAGTAGCCGCTCCTCCAGCTCCTCCGCTGTGCTGCGAGGCCCAGCTTTTGCCTCGAAGGCCGCGCTACATTCATCACGGCACAAATATGCAGCCAAGTGACAGAGTGCAGCCAGGGGGCATTACCAAACCAGATACAAAACAAAGGCGGGAGTGGAGCTCAGACACAGGCCTAACTGGTTCTGATAGCATCCTGCAGACAGCAAGGCCTGTTACACCCCTCTAGCTGCATGCAGCGTCTGTGTTGCCATTCCACAGGCTAGGCCTTTTGTCCTCACCCCACAGGAGCAGTTAGGGAGACAAGAATTTCTGGGCTTGGTGGGGAGGGTCCCACTCCCAGCACAGGGCAGAGGGGAAACACAAGAGCAGGGGGGGGCGATATTCCCCGCTTTATCACTTTTTCCGAGGCAGAACGGCTGCTTTTTCCACTGTGGCAGTAGTTCATTTCGGAGCTGACAAGCTAGTTGGTCTAGGTGGAGCTAATGGGTGCCCCCGCTGCCTCGCTGGCAGGGATTCAAGTGAAGTAACATTACATTCCTGCGACCCAGGGCTGGGAGAGGCAGCCTCCTCCATGACACTGCGCCCGCATCTCCCCGCTGCCACGGATCCTGCCCGGATAGAGTGACAGCCGCGGCATTCCCGCTGCGGTCCTGCCATGCCCTGGGGCCCAGCCCAGCAGTTGCTGTAACTCTCGGCCCTGGGGGATCTCGCAGGACAATGGAATGAAACCAGTCCTCTGAAATGCACTAGGAAATTTCTGTAGAAAATGGACCTCTCAGTTTTCAGCTGATGCTTTTCCCCAGCATTGTTGGGGCTGCTTACTTGTAATGCCTTGTGGCAGCTTCCTTAAGGAGCATAGTGCATGCGTAAAGGAGCTTATATGCAGTTTCTTTCAGATTCTGATCTTCACCAAGTGCTGCTTGAAGGGTCATTTTCCTCACAGACAGAATTGCTTGCCTGGAAGAACATAACTCTTCCTTGAAATTGCCCAGGAGGATTTGGATGGTGGGGATGGTTGCTCTGAACTGACCTAGCCAAGCCCCTCACACTGAGCAGCCCTTGTGTATGGTGAGAGAACACAAACATCAACTTTGGAGCTCAGAGATCTTCAGCACAGCTGATTTTGGAAGATGGTGAAAATAGTTTTTTAAAGTGCCAAAAATTCATGTTCATATGCAGAAAGTGGTAGCTGAGATAGAAAAGATGGTCCTTTTGTGATCATTATAATTTTGTCTGTGAGGGCTTAAAAAAAAAAAAAAAAAAGAAAGAAAGAAAGAAAAGAAAGGAAAAAAAAAAAAAAAAAAGATTTAGGCTATTTTTCAGCTATGAGAGCTTAAGGAAACTAAACCAGGAATGCAATAGCTTATATGCTTGATGACAGTGCCTCGTTGAAATGACATCTTAATCAGCTGGTTGATCTTCATTTGTTCACCAGTCTGCAGTCTCCTGGGATATCCTCGGAAACCCAAAGAACTCAGTGCAAGACGTATGCATTAATTAAAAAAAAAAAAAAGATCAGAATAATTGAGGCTGTAGATGGGGATGGGAATAAAATAGAACCAGATATGGAAAGCACTGAGGAGGCCAAAGAAAAAGTGAAATGTTTGAATTGCTGCCTTTTTGCCTATTACTTCAAAGTGAAAATTTTCTCTTAGTAAACTAAAGTCAGGTGAACTTACCTATCAGAAAAATTGCTCTTGAGAGGCCAAGTTAAATGCCAAGCATGTGCATAGTGTTCCTGTTATCAAGTGCTTTCCTGAACTGGGACCTATGATTCTGAATATTCTAAATATTCTAAATATTCCCTATTTCAAATACAAGAAGTGAACCAGAAGGGGTTATGGGGCTTCATAGCAGCACTGCTCAGGAGGCTGTGAGAGCTCTGAGGGAAGAGAAGGAATCCAATAAATTGTGATACCTACAAGAGAGTGAGAACAAGCAACAGGAAATAAACAAAAAATAAATAAATAAAAAATAAAAATAAATAAAAAAGGAAGGGCACACAACCCATTTTGAGAAAGGGATTCAATTTAAAAAACAGGAGCAATTCTGGAACAGTGCATTAGCAGTGTCCTGCAGCATATGCATGAGAGGCAACAGGCCTGGGACAGGGGGGGCTGAGGGCACAGGGACAGACAGGTCTGCAGGTGTGGGCACCCAGTGGCTGGGTATTGCCCTGGCAGAGGGGTCTTGATGCCAGCTGAAGGTCTGAATGATGGCAGCAATGCACAACATTATTTATAACAAGATGTAATATTAAGCACATGAGGGAGCCCCGTGAAACTGCTAACCTACATGTATAAATTATTTGCTGGGTCAAACAGAGACCCAACAATTATAATGATAGTAAATTATTATTGTTGTTGTTTGTCACGTAATTATTCACTCCTCCTTCTCCTTGTTGATAACACAAATAAAGTTATGTGCCCAGGGTGTGCTTTGCATTTTCAGAAAAGACCTGATCTAAAGATGTCTCAGCCTTGTGCGTATCTAAGCATGAGTCCTCTAACTCACTATGGACTCAAGGCTGTTAATTTCCACATGACCAGATCAATAGCAGACAAACAGTACTCTTTGTTTCTTATTGCAGCTAAGAAATGGTAATTAACAAAATCCTAGTAAAGAAAAGGCACAGTTTTGTGGCTCTCATATGTTAACAAAATAATAATAAATGAGTGAGCAAAACATAAAAGTTTTCACCTATAGATTTCTGCTTACCACGGCTCAGGTTTCTGTCTGTCTAAGAGAAATCCCGTGTTGCATTGAAGTTGGATAATTCATGCCAGTTGGTACATGGCAAGAGGAAACCTCTTCTGGTCACGATAGTGCCTGAGAATAAGCAGCATTCAATCTTTGTCAAAAATATGTGCATTGGAACAATTGCTACTCCTCTTGGTTTTAACCAATCTACATTAAAATTCCAGGGAAAACAAGACAACAACAGCATTATGGTTCTCTTCCACAGAAATAAATAAATAAAACAAAACAAAGCCATTTTTGGCAAGAAATCTAATGCTTAAAGATTTGATGCAAATAAAAAATTCATACTTAAAAAGTACAAGCAGACTTCTTAAATTCACTACATACATATGCAAACATATCTGTACTATGAAATCTTAAGTGGCAGAAAGCCCAAATCTACGAAGTGCAGAGAAAGGAATATAATCTGCAAGCAAGGAAGCTGGAATGATCAGCAAAATACTATAGTGTTGGGTTTTTTTAAAACATATCCAGTATTGTCATTTGCTGTTTTATTCCTAATTTGAATTTAAAGCACGCAGATTATGGAAAATGGCCAGTGGCACATGTAAAGCCAGGTTTCTGTTCAGTTTATACATTAATACCCAATTGACTTGAATTAGATTATACTGTCATATTTAAATTGATTATAATGTCTCATTTTTTTTTTCTGAAACTGTTACCCACAGAACGTGCACACCGAAGAAAGTATTGGTTTTATATTTTTTGCAGTTTTACCCAAAACAGCCCAGCTGGGTTGCTAGATTAAAGATAAAATAATAATAATTTTAAAATGTATTTTAAAAAGCAAACACAATTTCCAGTCATATGATATGAAAATGTTCCATTCTATATAACTCCTACTGCCTACTTTCAAAAAATTCCCTTGTTCTGAAGTCAGTTCACTGGCTATTAGAAGTAGTCACTGATGTAAATTCCATCTTGTTTATGAAAACATTTTGAACAAAGCACTGGTTGTCCAGGATTTATATATTAAAAAAAAAAAAAAAAAAAAAAACTATAAAATGTTGGCATCATTACTATTTGGGGCATGAGAATGACACGCATATAAATTATAGTTTATTGGCACAGTCTTTTATAAACTAAAAGAAGGCTTTGCTGAAAATGGAATTCATCAATGTACTGTAATTCCCCTCTTTTATAGACATTTCTTTTAAGGAAAAAAATCTAAATCAAATTTTAGACCTGCTCTACAGTGGGAATGGGGGGTACAAGAAGTATTTTATGATATAGGTTGACTATGGTAGAGAGGAGAACTAATATACAAGCACACGGAGTCTGGGGAAATCAGGATGATTGCAAAGGCCCTAATTGTGAAGCTTTGGGGAGGGAGGTCATTTGTGTAGCTGATGTCCCTCTGTGTAATCTCAGCTGCATCTCTACTAACCCTGTAGATTGTTGCTCCTTTTTGTAGGAAAGCATCCTTCTATTACCATTTAGGAGAGGTAGCAGTTTACTAAGGGCTTTCACAGGAGGGCTCTTTCCCTTCCTACATATAAGGTGGGTACAAGAGGCTTTTTAGACTGACAAATTCGCTCCTAAACAGCATATGACATTTCTGGTGATCTTCTGATATATCATCCAGGCCAGGTATACATCTACATCCACACTGAACAAGACTTAGCAGTGTAATTTGGTGTTTTAAAATGGCATCCTGATGGGAAGTAAGCGTTCAGGTCTCACTGAAGGAAGTGATCTAATTCTCTTGGGTTTTAGGGATAGCACAGTCTTAGCAACAGGAAGATTGTGAAGGTACTGGTCACCTAATCATTCTTTGTATCCTTTGTTTAAAGTAACTGGTTTTAAAAGTTTTACCTCTGTTAGAACCTGTAGGATATGCCCTACTGGATGGAAAGATAAATCAACTATGCTAACTATTCAGGGCCATTCAAGCTAGTGCCAACCATTAGGCTAAGTGCTGGGCCCTGCACTTGGGGCACAACAACCCCATGAAACAGGCTGGGGGAGGAGTGGCTGGAAAGCTGCCTGGTGGAAAGGGACCTGAGGGTATTGGTTGACAGCTGTCTGAACATGAGCCAGGAGTGTGCTCAGGTGGCCAAGAAGGCCAACAGCATCCTGGCCTGTATGAGAAATAGTGTGGCCAGCAGCACTAGCGAAGTGATTGTCCCTCTGTGCTCAGCTCTGGTGAGGCCGCACCTTGAATACTGTGTTCAGTTTTGGGCCCCTCACTACAAGGGCATCAAGGTGCTGATGCATGTCCAAAGAAGGGCTATGAAGCTGGTGAAGGGTCTAGCAAACAAGTCTTATGAGGACCAGCTGAGGGAGCTGTGGTTGCTTAACCTGGAAAAAAGGCAGCTCAGGGGAGACCAACAAAGGAGATCTACAAAGGAGACCTATACACTCTACTATGACCTTAAAGGAGGCAATAGCGAGGTGGGGATTGGGCTCTTCTCCCAAGCACAAAGTAATAAGATGAGGGGAAATGGCCTCAAGTTGCTTCAGGGGAGGTTTAGGTTGGATACTAGGAGAAATGTCTTTACTGAAAGGGTTGTGAAGTATTGGAACAGGGTGCTGAGGGAAGTAGTTGAGTCAACATCCCTGGAGGACTTCAAAAACATATAGATGTAGTGCTTAGTGACATAGTTTAATGGTGGACTTGGCAGTGCTAGGTTAATGGTTGGACTGGATGATCTTAGAGGTCTGTTCCAACCTAAATGATTCTATAAGCCCCTAGCACGGAGCATCTCATACTTGCATTGCTCCAGTTCTAGACAACTAAAATGTCACTACAGTTGAACCAGAGTAAAACAAGAGAAACAGCAGTGAACCAGTCCAAGAACCCTCCCAGATAATTCTTTCCTTTTAGTTTTCCAGTAGCAAATCATTGGCAGCCACCAGGGATCAATGCTGTAACTAGCCTTAAAATGCTGCACTAAAGTGCAAACGCTCCAGCAATCCAAGTACTATTCTGTTAAGTCATTCTACTGGACTTCAAAGCTCGTGGGTGGGATTTTCCCAAGTGAAAAATACAGCAATGCCACAAGCCTAAGTCCTTACAATTTCTTGGAATTTTAGTAATAGCCATAAAATTTGCTGCTGGCACCTGAATATTTAGAAGCACTAAGCAAATTAAACAATCAAACCTCAGTCCTGCAGCTCTTCTCTCCATATGATACTCATTAAAATAAATGTGGTGAAGAATTTCATGAATGAATTCCAGAAATTTCAAGTAGAAATGCCTAAAAACAGGTTCATATAAATACACATATAAATGCTCGTTTTCCAATTTTATCGAGGTTATGAAAATTGCAAATGCTAGAGCTTTTGGGAGAAAAAAAAAAACATCAAAACAATATATTTAGGTCTTTAATCTGAATTAGGACCTGCATTAAGACCATTTTCTGGAATTTTCCATAGTAGGGGTCATGACTAGTCCTGTGAATGCTAAAGGAGGCAAGGTCTGACAGTCCCGCTACATTATAAGTTGATCCTAGTTCTCTGGAGCTAAAATACCATAGGATAGATTATTAAAATGATGTACAAATGGCTAAGGTGTCCTCTGTTCAGTCAAGTTTGGAAATTTGGCCCCCAGACTGACATGGGACATTCCCATAGGAAACACATTATCACCATTCATCTTACTGAAGTTGTCCATCACTGATTGCATGGCACAGATCTTTTATAACCCTGCCTATAGTAAATAATATCATATGAAGAAAAAAAAAAGTCAAGGAAAAAAAAGAAATGTAGGAGGTCAGTAAACTACGTAAAAAGGCTATCAAAATCACAGCCATTTTAACAAGAACTTGGCAACTTGTAGAGTGATTGCATGCATACAGAAGATATGCCAGCTTGTCTGCACACACAGCATGCAATATCCACGGTCAAAAATGTAATTTTCCAGCCAAGAATTCTTCATTTAAAGTAGACAATGAACAAATCACACAATTTTGCTTGTGGCTGTCTTCTCTAGTGTTCAAGCATATTTTTAAGCCAGGGGATATGTTTAGGAGAGCCAAAACTATGCAGAATTGGTCCTGAGAGAGAGAGACAGCCTGATGCCTTGAAAACAATGTGTCATGGAGACAGGAAAGAGGTATAATCATCAGGACAAGACTTATGTATGTATTAGAATATTCTGTACATCAGGGAATGTGTAACTCGGCCACACTGTCATCTACTGGCTAAACCCAGATCACTAAAAAGATAATATATTCATGCTGTTTTCATTTTTGTTGCTCAACTTCAGACATTTCAAAAGAATCATATTTTCAAACAGCCCTTTTCCTTCATTCCTTCTCCTCTCTGCCCTGGATTCTTTTAAAAACCATAAAAGCAGAGTCTTTATGACTATCAAAATTTCATGATGCTTACTCCCTTCAGACCTCTATCACAGTCAACAAAGAGTTTCTAGGTGGGGAATTTCAATCACTTTAATTTATTGCCAATTAGCAAACCTTTAAAATTTTAATTGCCAATTCTGATATTAAAAAGAAAACAAAAACAACAACAAAAATAAACAAACACACACTTGGGAGAAACACCGCAGCTCCCCTCCAGATGAGTTCTGGTCTCCAGTCCCCTCACCTCAGGGAGGCCAGGGGCTGTGTGGGAGGTAGGGGTCAGCAGACTGGGGCTGCTTTTCTTTTTCAGCTCCTTGTTTCACAGTCAGCTGCTCCAGTGTGGGTTCCACCCGTCAGAGTCAAACCTACTCTCCGTGCTTGCTCAGACAGCTTTATACTTCAGAGTAAAAAGAGCTCTTTTCAGAGCTTTTTGCTTCTGAGCTACTGCTCAAGCTGCAACTTTGCTTCAGTGTTTCTCCTGCTCCACTCTCTCTCCTCTCTTCCTGCTCTGGTGTGTTCTTCTTCCTCCTCCTCTAGCGTTGTTCCCTCTTTCTGTGTTTATTGCTGTTTCTTAAACTTATTTCCACAGAGGTGCCAGAAACTCCTCTGGTCAGGTCAGCATTGCAGGCAGTGGATGTGTCCTGTGCCTTACCAAGCCATCTGGAACCATCTGGAACCAGCTGGCACTGACTGGAACCAGCTGGAACCAGCTGGTACCAGCTGCCTCTGTCATAGGATGGTCGCACTCTTCTCTCACACAGACCACCCTGCATCCCCACCACTGCCAAAACCCTGCCAAGCCTACCTTAAGCCCCCTTGGTAATCAATAAACAAAAAGTGAGGCCATCCTCTACTTTTTTCTTCCTTTTATTTATTTATTTTTTTGGGGGGGGTTGTTGTTTTGTTTTGTTTTATTATTATTAATAATTTTATTTTTCAAAAGCCTTTACGTTTCTGGATATGAATATGTCTGGTATTTTTGGAAAGATCATCCTAATGAGATCTGAGATAAGGAATTTGAATGAAAGCAGGCCTTCCTACCGCTGGCTGAGCGCTTTTTCCAGGAGTGCTGCTCTGAGTTGCTTCGGCTTAGAAGCTCACTGCTCTGTGCTTTGCAAGGCTCACACAGACACCCACAACCTGTGTGCTGCTTTCAGGTTCTGGACGACAGCTGAGACCGGCAGAGCCTCCAGGAGATGCTGATGCTGATGCAGAAGATGAAGATTCTGTGAGTTGTTGGTTTGTTGTTGTTGTTTTAAATTACCTTGTGAAATAGGGATCTTAAATTATTTATTTTTTTACAGAGGGGTCTTGCTGGTGATTCTTTTCCACATCAAAAATACTGTAGCTTGTAGTATTTCTGCTTGGGATTAGTCCGCCAGCTCAAAAGCCGGAATGATGCTTCAACATAGTGTGATCTGCTGTTTACCGTGATTCACCAGCATGAGTTTAATACCAAGACCTAGCAAAATAGGACATGACTGTTCACTACAATGACATTTATTTAAAGCCTTTGCTGCTTTAGGTTTCCCACAGTCTGACGACTGTCAGCAGAACTTTTTCGGGGAATCTTCCATGGTTTGCTTGTTTATAGATGGCAATAAAGTTTGAAGTTGCAAGATGCAAAGTTTAACCATGTAAATAAAGCAGGGGATGGCAGTGTTATAGCCTTTTCAGTTGTCACTAACTGATCTGTTAGTATTTTCAGTCTGTTCAGCCTGTAGATGCATACAGTTTGTAAAGAAAACCACAGTCACTGTACCAGCACTTCTGTCACTCTGGAGTCTGTTCCTTGTGTTCTTGAATAGCATCCTTAAATGAGCATTATGTTTGTTGTTGACCAAAGGAAAGAGTTATTCATTATTCTGTATTCACTGTTGCTAATAAAATATGTGTACACAGAAAGAGACTGTGCCTAAGTTGAAAATCTCTCCTAAAAAAATGGGTCACTGTTTAACCATGGTTGTGTTTTCTTCACCGATTTCTTTTCCTCAGGTTAATGAAGTGGCAGTAGAAGACATCCGTCCAAGGCCACAGGGTTCCTCTCCAGTTTACGAATATTCCATAGAAGAAGAATATTCAAAGGCAAGACACTGAAGTTTCATGGGGGCATGACTTTACCAGATTCATTGAAGGGACTTCAGCCCCTACAACAAGCCAAGACTCATATGCCATATGCAATGATGTGTTGTCTCCCTCCCTGCCATGTTCATTAAGGGTCATGTTCACTGATGTTTTTTGTTGTTGTTGTTTTATTTGTTTTGTTGTTGGTTGTGTTCTTGTTTCTTGGCAAAAAAATGCTTTTGACCTCATTTTTAAGGGACTTGGGACACAAGATGTCAAGAAATGATAACACTTTTCCTAGTTAAAATATTTAACTTACTTGAATCTAATACATACTTCAAAATTACCTGTTATCTATTCATAATTCAAAAGTAAAAAATTAATTAGTACACTCATATAAAGTAGTCAATGTTTTGAAATTCATGCTGAAATCACATAAATGAAAAACGTGTGCTGCTCACAAAGATGAAAGCATGAGAAATATGCTACTTGAGAAAAGTTCGCAATATCTTGATGCAACTGCTCTCCGGCATTCATTTCCTTCAAATTTTGGTACAATGCAGGGAGGCCCTACATCTAATTTACTACTGGGGATTACGTAGTTAAATCATTAACACTGTACATTTTACTTGCGTATCCCAATTTTGACTATGTTGCCAGTAAAGTCAGCCTGAGTTCTTGGTCTAAATCAAGCATTTTGTTGAACTTTAGAACAGAACTAATTATTAACACTAAACAATTGGTATTTATATTTCAGCTTCAAGAAGAAAACAAAAAATATTCTACAGACAAATCAAAACAGAGACATCCACAGGTTAGTCTAAAAATATTCAATAGTTTTAGGTGTGTGGTTTGCGGAACAGTAAAGTCTGTTACACAGATGTGGATGGGTAGGCAGAAAGGACAAATGGGCAAAGAATCACTTTAGACTTGGTTTGGCCAGGAACTTTACAAATTGTTCTTTGGGGCACGAGCAGGTATGAACACTTACTTGCCTTATTTGGGGTCCTTCTGTTATTCTTTTCAACATTCTTTAGTCTTCTCTGGTTTCAGTATAGTACAGTACTGACACTTATTCTGACTTTTCTGGTCCGTTGACTCTAATTCAGGTGCCTAACATCTTCACAGAAAATTTAGACTTTCAGCCCTAAAAAATTCCACGTGTTTCACGTTTTCAAATTATAATCTATTTTCCCTGTGGCCCTGATGCAGCAAGGACCTAACACATGTGCTTAATTTAATTTAGAACAGACTTGACCCACACTGAACAAGCACATTCTCTGCTTTAGATAATCTTTCTTAAGCTACTGAAAATACACCTGAGAACTCTCACTTTTCTTATTGTACAATCTTAAATACTTTAATACAACTGAGTAATCATAAATTCAAACCTTTTTCTACATCTAGGAGACAATGGAAGTGACCTTGAAAACAGAAGTAGAAGCTGGTGCTAGTGGTTTTAGCGTGACAGGTGGAGGAGATGAAGGAATATTTATTAAAAAAGTACTTAAGGAGTCTCCTGCTTCAAAAGTATTTAGTCTGAGAGAAGGTACAGTCTGATTTTTTTTTTTTTTTATAACAATAAGGCATATATCTCTGTCTATATAGATACCTGCCTGATCTGTCATCTGTTTAGATAATAGAAGATGCCAAGCCAACTAATATTATAACCTTTCCACATTAATAATTTCCAAGATAAGTTTCTTAAATATTAACAATTTGTGAGTTGTTTTGTATACCATTAAAAAAATCATATTTTCACTGGAACGGTGAAAAGGATATATAGAAAGTAGTATATAAACAATTAAAATTGAAAGAAAAAACAGCACATTATTACATTCACAAAGAACCTGCCTTTGATTCTTCTACAAAATATTCTGCCACAAAACTACAGTAAATAGTGATTTAATCAAGAACAGAAGTCCAAAGTCTAAATAGCAAAAAATATAAGAAAAAAATGTTACTGTCAGGGTGGTTAGACCCTGAAACAGGTTGTCCAGAGAAGTTATGGAGTCACCACCCTTGGAAATATTCAAAACCTGACTGCGCACAGACTGAAGCAAGGTGCTGTCATTAACCCTGCCTTAAGCAGAGTGGTTGGACTACATGATATCCAGTGTTCCCTTCCAGCCTTAACTATTCTGTAATTCTAGCCTGTTTACAATTTTATATTGTAAATCAATGGTAGGTGTTAATTATTATTGTCTTGTATGAACATTAATTCAGCAGATTCTGAAAAATCACAAGACAACTAAGACACAAACTAATTGAAATGATGTCTGATTCTTCTTGCAGGTGATCAGCTTCTAAGTGCTACAATATTTTTTGATAACATCAAATATGAAGATGCACTTAAGATTCTTCAATATTCTGAGCCATACAGAGTCCAATTCAGCCTCAAAAGAAAAATTGCTGGGAAAGAAGAGCTGGAACATATTCACTCTACAGCCCAGTACAAAAAGGAAAGATTAAGTCAGGTACTAGTTACTTGATGAGTTTACAAAGCTTGTATAACACTGTAGCAACATGCTATGTATAGATATAGATATAATATAGATATAATATATAGATATATAGATATAGATATAATATAGATATAATATAGATTAGAAAATACAGTGACTTTTCTTCTTAAAAATCTTCTTACTAATATGAATATTCATTAGAATAAAAAAATCCCACACAATATTTGCATCCTTATAAACATTCTGGGCAAGACTATAAATTTTGGATAAAAACACAATCTTGATTTAGGGTAGAAAAACATTCTTCTCTAGGGAGTCAGTGCTGTTTCTGTTATTAAGCTCACTGATTGAATGAGCTCAGATAAACTCTAATACTTATATTCAATATTTTTCAAGGTGTAAGATAACAGTAAAAAATTTTCTCAAAAGCTCAGCAATGAAATATTATCTTAAAAATATGTTTAATCCCTGATATCTCCATAGAAAAGATCTGCTCACAGGTCTTCACCACATTCAAAATTATTTTTGCATATCTTCTCTTCATATATACATATATTTATACAGCAATACAGAGAGATGTTTTGCAAAAAATGGTAGACTTTCACAAGTCCATGTATTACTGTCATATAATCTATTTATTTTATGTAATTTCTGCCTGAATTACATCCTCCATTTTCAGGATTTTTTAATGTAAGAAGCAGATAAAGTGAATACTAAGCTCAATTCTCTACATATTTTATACTATATATGTTATTGTCTATATTTTATTTTGTCTTGCATCTATATTTAGTTTATTCTTAATCTACTTACTATATTTGTTCTTTCAGGAAAAAGAACTCAGTGAAAGCATTCCTGAAGAAACGCTGCATATTTCAGGAAAAACTATTTCAGAAGAAGACAGGGAAACATTAATTGTAAACCAAAGGGTAGGAAGAAGCAAGAGACCTAAAAAAGATAGATTGTCATGGCCAAAATTCCAGTCAATTAAAAATAAAAAGATATTGGGACACAGAAGATCTCATAGTACATCTGATGCATATGAGCCTGCTATACAGGATATTTCCCCTACAAGCACAGATACAGAGTCTCAATTTCAACAAGAAGTTCATATTAAGGAAAAAAAAGGAAGCCAAAAGAAACTGAAGTTCCCTAGTATTGGGTTCAAAATGCACAGATCCAAAGCTGAATCTCAAGACAAGCAAAAAAAAGAAATAAAAGCTACACTGTTATCTGAAAGACAAAAGATACATAAAGAAGATATCAGCATGGAAAG
Organism: Oxyura jamaicensis; assembly: GCF_011077185.1. NCBI lineage: Eukaryota > Metazoa > Chordata > Aves > Anseriformes > Anatidae > Oxyura > Oxyura jamaicensis. The sequence continues at coordinate 45,909,052 of NC_048897.1, read as the reverse complement.
TCCTGAAATACTGACTGTTGAATATACCACATCTCCTGCTTATGAAATGAAAACGGAGTTACATGAAACTTTAACAAAAGACTTAAAAGATATGAAAAATGGTATTCCCACTCATGAAAAAAAATGCCCTGAAGTTGAAATAAGCATTAAAACAGAAAAGGAAAAGAAATCAGCATTGAAGTTTACTGCACCTGAAGGACCAGCTGTAACAACACAGGTACTGAAGGCCAGTTCAGAAGCAGCAGATCTGAAAGAAAGCCCAACTAAACAACTACCACAAGCCTCATCAAAATCACGGAAAAAGAAACAGAAAGGAACAGCTGATAAAACAGAAGGAGAAAGTGGAATTAACATAGACATAATGGATCATGCAGCAAAAGGATCCATACAGGTAAGAGGTCTAGAAATAGGCACTGCTAAAGCAGAATTACACACACCTGACATACTGGAAACAGAAGAAAAGCAAATGGAAGATGACACACAAATACTAAAAATTCAGAAAACAAAATCTGAGATTTCAGTGCCCAAAAGGAAAGAGCCAGAAACTGAGAACACTTTAACCAAACCAGAAGGTGATGTTCCATGTTCTGTACCAGAAACAACAGCTGATGAAACTACAGAGGTAGACAGGAAGTTAGAAGGGAAAACAAACATACCTAATGCAGAATCAGAAGAATCTACATTGAAAATGCAAATACCATCATTCAAAATTGCCAAAATACCTAAAGCTGACATTAAAATATCAAGAGAAGACAGCACAATTGAATCAGATGATATTGTTAAAAAGGCACAGACAGAGGATGATATGCCCACGAATGATAAAGACGTGAAGATGGACATTAGCATGAAGACAGGTGAAAAGGTGACAGAAGGAAAAGAAAGCAAATTCAGACTACCAAAGTTTAAACTGCCTACATTTACCTGGGCAACTGCAAAGGATGAGACAGGGGAACCTTACAGTCAGTTAAGGGACAAGGAACCAAAGGAGCCATCCCTAAAAGAAGGTGGAAAAATGGAAATGAGCATATCAGGAGAAGAAATTAATGTTCCAAGCCCTGAAATGGAAATAGGAATATCCAAAGAAAAAATAAATGAAAAAAATACTGAACAGACAGTAGATGAATTATCAAAACTAAAAAAGGACCATATAAAAAAGTCACCGCCAGATATGCATTTAGAAAAAATAACTGGACAAATACAGCCTATAAAACAAAACAATGACGTAAAAATGGGTGAACCCAGTACACCATCGAAGCAAACAGAAGAATCTATCTCCCAAATAGAAACACCAAAAGACGAAATAAAAATGAAAGAAAAAAAGATAAAATTAACGAAAAAAGGATTATTTAAACTAGACACAGAGACTCCAAAAGAAATTATGGAAATAACAAAATACAAAACTGATGTAAAACATTCAGAAAATGAAATTTCAGAAGGAAACAAAGTAAAAACCACTGCTACAAAGACACCACAGGAAGTTATGGAGAAAAAAACATCCCTCAAAGCTGACACCAAATCTCTCAAGATGGACATCAGCCTGCCCTCCGTCGACGTCACCCTTCCAAAGGCCAGC
>NC_048897.1:45896078-45907469 GCF_011077185.1 Oxyura jamaicensis | reverse complement strand
ACCGCCGATGTTGAGGTGACCCTGCCCGGGGCCGAGATCCAAGCTCCTGGTATTGATGTTGGTTTAGGTACATACTCTGTTAAGGAGGAGACTGTTTCTAAAAGTAAAACCTCTTTATTTCGTATTCCTAAGGTTTCCCTTCCTAAAAGTTCTAAGCAGCATCTTGAAAGTAAGTCTGTTATGGAAGTTTCTGAATCAGAATCTAGTTGTTATTCTGTAACAGAGGAATCTCCTGCTGTGATTTCAGGCAGTGTTGATTCTCATGTGTTTTATGATACTAAGGGAGATAATGCTTCTAAAAGTAGTAAGTTTAGAATTCCTAGCTTGGGTTTCTCCAAGGTTGATATTAGTTCTTCTAAATTTGAACAGGATTCGCTGTTATTAAAGGGGGATGTAACTCTTACTAAATATCAAGTTAATGTTGCAGAATCTGAATCAAAAATATCATCTCTTGCTGCTATGAATGTTTCAGTAACAGATTTTGAAATTTTGAATGAAGATGGTTCTTTGGAGGAAGGAATTACAAAGCCAGGAATGAAAACACCAACTGGTGAAATATCCCTTGGACACACAGAATATACAGTTAAAATACCTAAATTCCGAAAACCAAAATTTGGAATTTCTTGGTCTAAGGGAAAGCCACCAGAAAGTGACATTGCTTCCAAAGTGGAATCTGAAATTGCCAAGGAGAAGATAACAACATCTGATATGTTTGATATTGATATTGTATATCCATCTCAGATTCCTGATGCAGAATTAGGTGTAAAGTTACAAAAGCCTTCACCCGAATGTATTACCGATGCACTAAAGTTGGATGTCAGTCTCCCATCAACAGAAGATACCATGCCAGAATTAGAAATGGAAATCCATGACCCAAAGTGCAAGACAGAACAGGAATTAATTTCAGGAGAGAAGGACACTGAGGAGAAAGAAAGCAAATTTAAAATGTCAAAATTCAAACTACCTTCATTTAGTTGGTCCCCAAAGAAAGAAGCTATTGCTCCTTCTGAAGCTGAGGGACATCTGGAAGAATCCAATGTGTCTATTTTGTCTGGAGACACAGAATCTAAGTTAACACTAATTATCCCTGAGAATCAACACCTTCATATGGAATGGGATACAGCAACAGAAAAAGATGGTGAAAAGGGAAAAAACAGGAAGTCCCAATTTATCATGCCAAAGATCTCACTCCCTAAAGTGAAGGGTCAAAAAGTCCAAGTCTCTCTGCCCATACTAGAAACTGATGTTTGTGATCCCAAGAAAGAAAAAGGTGGAGATGTTTCAGTACAGGATTCTGAGAAAGGGAGTAGTGGAGAAAGGGCAGAAGTGGGAGTAAAAATGCCTAAAGTTAGAGTTCCAACTTTGGAATTTTCCAAACCAGAAGTCAAAGCTCCCAAAATAGAGGTGGATACTAGCATGCCTACAGGTGAGGTCATACTTCCTGTATGTGAACAAGATGGCTTAACATTGACATCAGCTGTTGATGATGCCAGCCTCTCTACCTCAGATACTAAGATGATAGCTAAAGGCTCCTTTGAGGTGAAGAGTTCTGAGACAAGTGCTGAAAATGAAATTTCTGTGGGGGGTGTAGAAATAAAAGCTGAAGGTTCTGAAGGGAAAACAAAATTGTCTAAATTTCAAATGCCAAAGTTTGGCATGACACATTCTAAAGGGAAAGGGTCAGAAAAGGAGGTCAGCCAATCCAAATCAGAAGCCATAGTTCCCCAACTAAAAGCAATGATAGAAATAGCTGATGTTTCCATGGAAGCACCAAATTTGGAGGTGGAATGTGGTGCAGGAACAGAAACATGCAGCCATAAATTCAAAACAACCAAAGCTGACGATAAGACACCAGAAGTTGATGTTCACCTCCCATCAGGTGATATTTCTATCCCAAAGACAGACAGTGATATTCAGGATTCAGATACAGCACTAAAAATTAAAGAGGAAATAAAGCACACAGATGGAGATGGAGAAGAGAAAGAAGGACATTTCAAAATGCCAAAATTCAAACTTCCATCCTTCAATTGGTCACCAAAGAAGGAAACAACTGTTAAGCTGGATTCTGGAGCAATTTTGGAAGATAATAAACTCACTGCAAAGTCAGGCAGAATAGACACAGAAGTGAGAGGAACTGCAACTGATGATCAAGGTCCTAGGGCAGTCCTTGATCTGGAAATATCTGCAGGAAAAGATGAACAGAAAAGTCCAATTAAAAAGCCTCAGTTTGTCATGCCTAAAATTTCACTTTCCAAGATCAAGGTTCCCAAATCACAGACACACTCACCAAAAGTTGAAGCTGGTGCTACTATTCCTAAAACACAGAAAGATGGAGATGATTCAATACAGATACCTGATATAGAAAGAAGTCATTCCAAAAGGACAGAAGAAGGGGCACAAATCAGCATAAAACCAGCTGCAGTTAAGATCCCCATGCTGGAGTTTTCCAAAACAGAAATTGGAGCCTCCCAGACTGACAAGGGAGTCATCTCAGCAAAGATTGATGCTGCTGTGCCTGCCTCAGAGGGGAGTTTTCAACAGGTTGTTCTAAAACCAAGTTCTGATGATGATTTCATTCAAAAAACAGGTATTAAGTACTCCGAAGGAGAAACTGCAATTGAACTGAGGAGCCCTGAAACAGCAACTGAAGGATCATTAGTTATGGATGAAAGAAAGATGAAAATGGAAGGTCCTGATGGGAAGATTAAAATGCCCAAATTCCAGAAGCCAAAGTTTGGAATCTCCCTAACAAAAGGGAAAGGCCCAGAGTCACAGATCAGCTCTCCAAAAATAGAAGCTGAGCTACCCCAGCTAAAAATGTCAACAGAAATTGCTGACATTGCTGTGGGAGTGTCAGCATCAGAATTTACATCTGATACACCAGATCCTGGATTAGGGATTTATGCTTGTAAAGCAAAAACACCTCAAGTTCTGACAGCTGGCAGTGAAGCTCCAAAGGTAGACATAAGATCCGAGTCAGTGTCTAAACCAATGACACAGGAAGATACTGAGAGCCCTGAGGAGAAAGAAGTCAAATTAAAAGAAGAACATGAAATTAAAGCTGAAGAAGCTCAGACTGAAGAACAACAGGGATGGTTTAAAATGCCAAAATTCAGAATACCTGCATTTGGCCGGACATCCTTAAAGGAAAAAAAAGGTGATGCTGATGTTGAAAGAAGTCTGGAAAAAACTCAGGCAGGCATTCCCTCTGCCAAAGTACATACTGAAACAAGTATTCCTGAAGATACCTTCTCATTACCACATGCAGTTGCTGAAATTACTATTGGAAAAGAAGGGATTCAAAAAATAGGAGAATCTGTGAAGGGTTCTGATGTTCGCTTGCCAGAGATGGAAGGAGGTATTTCATTATCTACAGAAAGAACAGATAGTAGAGTGAATATTCCAAAAACTGAAACATATGCAGACATAGTTAAGCGTGGTGCTGAAGGACAAAAAATGCACACTTCAGAATTCATAGTGTCTTCAACAGAATTATCTAAACCAGAAATAAGTGCTTCAAAAATTGACAGAGACAGCAGTTCACCAAGTACACTCCCTACATGTACTCTGTCTCTTCAAGAGCATAAAGTCAAATCACAGGATACAGAGATCCCAAAGGTTGAAAGTACCACTGAACTAGAGGCTTCAAGTGTAGAATTTAAAACATCATCAGCTGAAATTACTCTGGATGGATCACAGGACAGAGCAGATGTTAGTCTTTCAAAAGGAAAGCTAGACATTCAAAATCAACAGGCAGTGATTAATACAGGAAAGATAAAGACAGGTGAGATTAAAATTATAGGAAAAGACAGTGAGTTAAAATGGCCCACGTGTGAATGGTCTACAACAAATGTTGTAGCTAAGATGGAAGATATAAAGGTAGACGTTCCAGGTGTGAAAATGGATGCTAAAATTACCAGGGTAGATCCTGAAATGAAATTTCAAGTGAATGAAAGTGTTGAAAAGGACATGTCTGCAAATGTGGAAGAGCAAGTAGAAGACAGAGCAGAAACAAGTAAAATTAAAGCATACAAGTTTAAGTTTCCAAAGTTCGGAGTGTTGCACTCAGAAGTAAAGAGTTTAGAAGATTATATCAATTTGCCAAAGTCAGAAGCTATTTCAGTGTCTGAAACTGAAATAGGCACAGCAGAAATGCAGTTTCAAAAATTAGAAGGATCCATTGGCCTGACAAGTCCAACTCGAGATCATATGGACTCATCTGCTAGAATAACAGAGGAAACAATGGACAAATCACAAGATGGCCCAGAATTAAATATAAAAATTCCCAAGCTAAAAATACCGAGATTCACTTTCAAAGCTCTCCCAACTGAAGCTGATGTTTCAGTGTCAAAAGTAGTATTGGATCCAAAAAGAACTATTTCTGACATTGAAGTGGTGCACCTGCAAGCAAGTTCTGCTGTCCCCGAAGAAACACCAGAGACTCTAGAGGGCAATATTCAGAAAGCAAAAAGCAAAATTCTAACTCTGACTGAACCTGACATTAAAACAGCACAGATGACTGCTACTATAGATTCCTCCCTTTCAAATGCAGGGCAAGACATTCATTGGTCATATGTAGAAGGCCAAGAAGTGAGTGAGATAGTAGAACCTGAACATGTTGCTATTGAAAGGTGTGAAATTTACACTACAGAGATAGTGAAAGAATCAGAGATTCTTTCATCTGAAGTTAAAACCGCTACTTTGGGATTCTCATTGCTCAAGGTAAAGTTGCCTGAATCACACAGTGACTTAGAAGTGCTAGTCCAGCAGCCATCTTCAGTGGAAGATGCATCAATGAAATGTTCTGGTGAAAGCTTTGGAGCAGATGTACAGAGGCCTGGTAGTGCTGAGATTAAACCATGTGATAAACCTCACACTGAGACTGAAGAATCTAGTAGAGTGATAGGTTTGCCAAAGTTAAAAACATTTGCCGTTGAAGTAAAGCCCTCCGGTAAACATGATGAGAGTCATCCTGGTAAGTCACCAGAGGAAATAACTGCAGCTCCTCTCTCTAAAGATGAGGATGTAGCTGAAGCACTAGAAGATGAGGAAAAATGCATAACTAATGAAAAAGAAAAGACTGATAGTAAAAGATCTCCTGGAAGATTCAAATTTTGGCTTCCAAGTATTGGCTTTTCATCTTCTGGTGATGAAACAAGCTCAGATTCAAAAACAGAAGTAAAAAAAATAGAAGAAATTACACCAGAAGATATGAAACCAATTGACACATCAGTTAGTGATTCTTCTAAGCAAACAGAAAAAACTGGATGGTTTAGGTTTCCCAAGCTAGGTTTCTCATCTCCTTCCAAAAAAGCTAAGACTGTTGACAAAGAAGAGATAGGTCACAAAGAGAGAAGAATCCCAGATGAAGATAGCCCATCAGATAAACCTGAAGTATTTTTTGATGCACAAGAAACCTTATCACCTAAAGAAACAACAGAGGGTGAAAAAGTTGAAATTGATGGGACCTCATCTAATGTTCCAGTTTCTCGAACTATCGTTACATCTTCAGCAAGGACTGAACTAATTTTGTTGGAGGAAGAAAAAGATAGTCAATCTAATATTTCTGGAGATACAACCAAATGAAGATTGTCTTCTCTCAACACCCTCAGTGAAAATAAAATAATCTATACAGAAAAAAGAGAGAGAAAGAGAGAGAGAGAGAGAGAAAGAAAAAAAAAAATGTTTTCCTGATTTTCCAGTAGTCAAAAATTGAACAAAACTAACATCAAAGTTGACATTTATGAAAACTGTTGACTGAACAGGATTTACCACATCTAAATTTTCATACACATTAATGTGCTGTACTGTGCAGTAATAAAAATACTATTTTATCCAAATCTGCCCCAAAGGCAACAACTACTACAGGTACAGGGAAGTTCATAGTTCTGGTAAAGTCTGAGAAGATACCTGAACCATGAAAGTAAACTATTGAAAAGACTCAATGACAACATAAGAACTTGTTAAATATGCTTCTCAAAACAATGCCAGTTATGATTAGATTATAGATTATTTGCAAACAGAGTATAAACTAGTACTATGAGAATTATATTTACCTGTTTAGATTTTGGACATTTCTGACCTATTTTTGCTTTCTTACTATTTTTCTTTATTTCAGCTAAGGTAATGCATATATTCCACAGTCATTTAAAAATGCAAAATGAAAACAAAATACTAGTGTAGAGAGACTAAGTCTTTACCCCTTCCTCTCTTCTCATTTTTTGATAACAGTGGTGGGTCATATTTAGTCTTAAAAGGTCAAAAATAAATCAATAAATAAATAAATTCAAGACCAAAAAAAAAAAAAATTCACATTTTTAAGGTAACAAAATAAAACATGGTGGTAAAGAATAATTATAAAAATTTGGATAAATAAATTTTTATGTGTATATTTACTGGATAGATAAATGCACAGAATGATCTGCCACACTTTGGTGGAATTGCTTCAAAGATTTTCTGGGAAAGGAGATGTATATAATTATTTACCTCTTTGTTTATATTAATGCTTCTCTCAAGTGCACAGCCAAAACCAGAGTGCATATGTGACAGCCTTCATATGTATCATTAAAACACTGTCTGTATTCTTAATTCACAATAAACTCACCATTTGAAAAATAAAACAAGTATCATGATTTACTGATAATGTCACTAGCATTTTCTGGTTCTGAAAAACTGCAGCTGAAAACCCCAGCTTAAATCTGCAAAAGGTTTGATTGTATCCCACTCTATGCTGAAGTGGCTGTTAATGGCAGTACAGTTTCTAAATATGGTGGTAATGCTTACAAACTAATCCGAGACTTTTCACCCATTACAATCCCGAGTTTTACTGACTTGCACATGCAGTCATGCATCTTTACTTTCTTTTCATCCTGTCTTTTCTCATCCTGTCTTGTCTATCTCTATATTCTACTTCGTACAGGGTATGCAGACATAGCAAAACATTTAGGAATTGAATTAAATGGAAGTGTACTTGTTTGTGTAATCATTTGTAGCTTGAGGTATTCTCCATTTTTGCATCTTCACGGTAGTCTTAAATATTCTAGAGACCTTCTGGAAGCTTGTATTCCTCATATTATCTCTGAAGAGACTGTTGACATAAGCACTAGGCCTGTTTCATTTATGCGGATCATACAGCATTTCCCCAAAGTTTCCCTAAGTTTATGTGTCATTGTTGAAAAGACTCGAAGTTACCACATCAGACAAGATATACCAGGACTAAAGAAGAACATTGTGATCACGCTAGAAAAATTGCGACCAGAAAAAATGTAATATATGCAATAAAAGACATCTCATTGTAACAGCCGTTCTCATCTGCCTGAAAGGCAGCCTTCACATAAAATGTTTGTTGGGTAGCGTCTATTAACTTAGGCACGCAGAAGGAAATCCACCTAGACAGCACCATGTGTAGGAATCTGTCATGATGGTGAAAGAATGAGGTCATAAAATTGAGCTCTGAGACAGCAATGACCACTGAGGAATACTCTCCATGATGTTATTAAATGTTGAATGAAGTAGATGAGGAAAGAACGATAGAGAAAAGAAGCAGCAATAAAACCTTTCTCCAATAGGCTACTGTCACCTTGGTGAAAGCAAAGGTTAAGAAAAAAACAACCATGTTAACAAGGTATTACCCAAGGGTCTGACCACAGGAATAGCTAAGGACAGAGCTTGAAAGAGTGCAAGGAGCACAGACACAAATCTACAAAACACTGACACTTTGTCAACAGGCTCCTGTGTTTCTGAACCCACCTACCTATTTTTTTGACTCTCAGGTTGTTTTGTTTGTTTGTTTGTTTTTGTTGTTGTTGTTGTTGTTGTGTTTGTTTGTTTGTTTGTTTTTGTTTTTTTGGTTTTTGTTTGTTTGTTTGTTTTAAACTGTGGTAGGTTTCTTTGGATACTGCTGCTTATTTTTTAATTCTGGAAAATTGGGCTGTTCAGTGACACATCTATGTGCAGTCTCCAGCCACACAAACCTACAACTACAATCTGACATGGAAAGGGAGCTATAAATACAGTAAAAAGAAGGACATCTCCATCCCCCCCCTCCAGCCCCCCAACATTATCCTTCATTGTTGAGACATAAATACATGTCTGGCTATTTTGCTGTCATATTTCCTAGCAACATAGAATCACAGAATGGTTTGGGTTGGGGTTGGAAGGGACCTTAAAGCCCACCCAGTTCCAGCCCCCTGCCATGGGCAGGGACACCTCCCACCAGACCAGGCTGCCCAAAGCCCCATCCAGCCTGGCCGTGAACACCTCCAGGGATGGGGCATCCACAGCTTCTCTGGGCAAGTCTGTGCCAGGGCCTCACTGCCCTCTGAGCGAGAATTTCTTCCCAACATCTAGGATAAATTTCCTTACGTTTAGTTTAAAACCACTCCCCCTTCTATCACTATCTGCCTGTGTAAAAAGTCACTCTGCATCTCTAAGTCTCCTATCTGAAGTATAACCTCTGCTATCCCAAAGGCAAGACAGCCAAAGTTAATACTGAATGAGATAATACAGAGGCCCAGGAGCCAGTGCCCCTGATAGAAGAGCCAGGAGTTGTGGAAAAACTTATAACTATCAAAAAAATAGGATAAAAAGCAGAAAATACAAAAGCTTTTGGATCAAGCTTGTGTCTAATGCATGAGCCCAGGTGTCTTTGTTGTCTTGTCCGAACACATAAAGTTATGGAGCCAGCTAGGTTCTGCCTTGCTGTCATCTGCATGGCTGTCAGCAGCGGATAGCCACAAAGCCTTGCACTGAGCCAAGTGTCCTCAAGAAAGAATACTTGCTGGGACAGCAGGGCGGAAGCTCTGCATGAAATCCACTCAGGTAAAGCAACGTCAGTTAGTTAAAGATGTACTCCATCTCATGTAGGTGAGAGGAGCTGGGCCTAGCAGACTACCATGCTCAAGACCCAAACCAGTAATTTTGTCTAGGCCCACCCAAGTAGACAAGTATTAAGAAATATCTGAACTGTCTGTGGCCAGGGCTTAGTTGACCTCCAAACTCGAAAAATCCATAAAAGGCTAACACATGCTAATTAAAAGTAATAATGAATTACACTTGGGAAAATCTTTACCTTGAAGAAATCACAATCTAAATGAAAAAAACTAGCAATACATGGGTGGATAAGAACTATTATTAACCCTTTTTCACAAATGGAAAAGATAAATACTGAGAGATACAAGACCTGGATATAATTTACACCATATTCTACCTTTGTAATAGAGAACAAATAATGTGAAGCTACCAAGAGGCCCAAAAAGTCTTATAAGAAACCAGGAAACTAACACCAAGTTCCTCTGAAATCCAGTTCATTGTCTTAATTGCAAACCCCTCCTTTGTATGTGGAGAAAAAAAAAACAACACAGGTGATGACAGTAAAGAAAATAAAATAGCACTCTTGAAGGCATCAATTTTTCCTCTATAAGTTGAACCTTATCCCAGAGGATTCTTGCATTACCAGGATACAAGCCTCATAACCTGCCCAGGAACTTTGCCACACTAAACAACTTACCCAATACTGTCTGATTGGAGCTCAAAAGGGGAAGAAAAAGTTTTCTTCCTCTTCATGCTAAACTTGCCTTGGAAAAGAATTGAAAACGTAGATTCGAGTGCCATCTAGAGGAGAGCATTGCTCTACAGGAAGTAGTTTCGTTGATGAAACACAACTTCTCAAAAAGGTTTTCAAATTCTCCCACCATTCACGTGTGCTGCTTGTATTGGGAAAAATCTGTCCAGATGTTTTACCTGCACAGAATTATTAATACAGTGTGTGGCCAGATGTATTTCTTGGTACAGAATGAGAAACCTGTGAAGCACAACTAATGAAAACCTGAACTGGGAAGTTCTACTGTACAAGAAATTTTAATTAGTGAATGGAAATCTCAAAATTTTAAGCAGTCTCTAGAAAAGAAATGGGAGAGGAGAGCATTGCAAGCAACTGTATCTCCTCAGCATGTTAACATGTATGTGAATATACAGTGTGGTCAGTAGATATAACCACATGTCTTAAAAAATATGCCTTATTAACGACAAACAGTGGCTTGTAGTGATGGATAAAACAGTCCAAGGAATCTCAATCCTAGTTCAGCTCCACCTCTCATCAGAACTTGGCCCCCATCTTGCTTGCTACAGGAGGCCAATGCACAGATATCCAAGCATACCAGACACACAGTCCAGGGCAGCTGAGCTGGAAGCTGATCCCAAGGTTTAAATCCTGGGTATTTAACTCCAGTGATTAGCCTCAATATTTAAATACAGGTGCTTCCGTGGACCTCTAATATCTAAATGCTTTTAAATATCTTCCCTTGCTGCTTTAGGTGATTACTTGCAGTACTCAAACCTTAAAGTAACCAGAACTTTATTTTTAAAATGTTTAAACATATGTAAGAAAACACTGTTAGTGGAGTATTAGGGTTGAATATATAGCATCCTAAGACAGCGCAGCACTAATGACCTGCTTCTCCGATGTATTCAGATCTGGTTACGTCTTCCATGTTTGCTTTAATATCAGACAGCTTGTCTTATCATACTGTATGCGTTTCATTAACTCTGAGATGGGGTAATCATACACAGCAAAGAAAATGTCACACGCTGACTAATGAGTAGGCAGGTAGACTCAATTATGAGAAGTTCTCACATCATGAGACAGCATGGATACCACAAGGAAGAAGTTTTTCTGACAAAGACATAAGACAGAAAGCTCCTTGTTTTGCACAGGGAACAAAATTAATATATATTTTCTTTCTATTTTAAATGCATACTTCAGATCACTTCAGAGTCTGTCTCTCCAGTTACAGTCTTTCTGTCCTTGCACATCTTCTAAATTCACGGAATATTTGGAATTCCAGTCACGCTCAAAAAGGGTTTTTAATTGTTCCTGGATAGGCCTTCTTCGCAGGTTGGTTGAATTCTGCTTGATAATTAGTCCCACGCCAGCTGTGTTAGTGAAGTAATCTTCTGACCAATTGGAAGTCCCTGTGCAGTGGAAAAGGAGCTAAGTAGGAGCTAAGTTTTTTTTTATTTTTATTTTTATTTTTATTTTTTTTAATAAAACTCCAGACTTGTTAAGTATATATTGCCTTGCTTTGCTGATTTGCTGTACAACTGCAAATCTCATTAGGGCTAACTGAGCAACAAAAATCAGGTCACCTCTTTCTTATTCCAGGCCTCAAGTTTTGGAAAGACAGTGTTAACTACCACTCTGCAGCTTCATAGCAATCTGATTTCCTAGTGTTTGGCAGAGATGTGTGCATCTGCTTGAATAAATATGGGAATGGAGTGCAGCATTTGGGTATTATGAGGGGCTAAAGCTGGTGTTTGATATGGCTTTCTGCATAAAGAAGAGGAGGAGAGGAGAGGAGAGGAGAGAGGAGAGGAGAGGAGAGGAGAGGAGAG
>NC_048897.1:45796363-45895678 GCF_011077185.1 Oxyura jamaicensis | reverse complement strand
GGAGAGGAGAGGAGAGGAGAGGAGAGGAGAGGAGAGGAGAGGAGAGGAGAGGAGAGGAGAGGAGAGGAGAGGAGAGGAGAGGAGAGGAGAGGAGAGGAGAGGAGAGGAGAGGAGAGGAGAGGAGAGGAGAGGAGAGGAGAGGAGAATCTTCAATGTTCTTAATTCTCTCTTTATCTGTGAGGCGGTATGCTACCAGTAAAATAACCTCAAGCACTTTGTATACTATCAGAAGCAAAGGACTAGCAATAAATGAGCTTCAGAGTGGATCTTGTTAAAGGAAAATAAGAGGAGAAACTGGATCCTTGATCAGTAAATCCTCAGGAGCTGTTCTGAGCTCAAAATGCAAGGCCTGCTTTTAAACCAGGCAAAGCTGGGAATCTGGCCGTAAATGTTGCCTAGGGCTCCCTCCAAAGCCACCAGCATTCAGAAAAACAAACATTATGAAAAAATACATATTTTAGCACTTAGCATTTTTTTCTGGTGCTTGCCTTAGCCAGAAAAATCTACTATCAATTCCAGAAGGTGCTTAGTCATGAAAACAACTTATCTGTATACCTATCTTCAAAAGACAACATGGTAAGAAACAGTTTCTATTACAAGCAATTGGAGCTGCAAGTCTTCAGCCTTTTGGAAGGTCAGGATATTTGCTGGTTTGCATTGCTTGGAGGATGAACTGACTGAAATGACAGGCTCCTTTTTAGGGGGATCCTCATAAAAGAGCAAGAAAAATAAACACCATCCTGACTTTCAGGAGTTGAGCAGCAATTGACACTAGAGTTTCCTTATTTCCTTATTTTGATGCCTAGAATTCTGTTCAACAAACTGTGTGGAATTAAATCCTCCCAGCAATTTCTTTTTATTAAAGCACAATAATGTTCTATACTAGAGCATTAGCTATCACTGCATCGTTCTGAGCACACAGTCTGGGAAATTCCCACTGTGCTTGTCACAAACTGTGCACTCTGACTTGTCACACTCCATTCTTAATGGTTCACAATCATATGAGATAATCTCCTACTGAACTTGACCTACATTATTTTCTCCCCTTTGCATCTCTGCTTCTATGCCCAGGTCAGATATTCTGACAAAGATGTGTATTTTGATATGTTTATCTACTTTACATGGCAAAATTAGCTCTTTTGTTTGTTTGTTTTGATTTGTTTTGTTTTGATATTGCAGCCCATTCTATCTCAGTCTCAGCCCTATAGATCTGAAGATACTAAAAATGTTTGTAATAATGGAATACGTACCGATATAGGCTGTTTTATCAGTGACCATGAATTTGTTGTGATTCACTCTCCCATAAGGAATATTTGTGTGGTTAAAAACTGGAACAATGAAGAGTTTCTGGATGGGAGAAATTAAAACATAGATAGAAATAGCAGGTGAGGATCAGACTGAATAATTTGGCAATGAAGATTTTCTATATTTTCAAACAATATAATACTTTAGAAAGAACAGAATATTCCACACACTGCTATTAAGCATACCATAAAAGAGATTTTACTTTTATCCAAGAAAACTAACAAATAGTTCTTCTACTATACATAAAATTGGATAAGCAATTGAAATCAGATAATGTTTGCTTCACAATGTTCCATTAGTGGCACAGCTATTATCATTACAGGGCAGACAATTAAATGCAGTTTTAGACAGCTGTTTAATAGATCTGCATTTACCACTGATTGCTGCTCTTATTTCGTGCTAAAATGGGCTGATCACAGACACAAGGAGTACTGCAGACAACAATAATGCCTAACTTTTTGTGTCAAATCTTACTAAATCTACATTTCTGATCTTTTTTTATTCCTTTTTTCCCAGTAAAAAACATTCCACCTTACATCAGTTACTGCCTTTTGTCCTGGTAACTGTACCATGATGCGAGCTTCCACACCATCCCCTACTCACTCTGTGTTTTCCATTCTATTGTCTGTGGCCTGTGTGTAATATTCATTGATGAAAAAATGGATCAATTTAAATAGGCAAATAGAAAAGCTCTCAAACATAATAATAATAATAATAAATAAAAATAAAAATAAATTATAGTAGGTCAGTTTAACTCCATTTGACATGGAGTTAAATCCAGCTAGTCACGAGTGGTGTTCCCCAGCAATTGGTGTTGGGGCCAATCCTCCTTAATATCGTTATTGATGACTTGGATGAGGGAATTGAGTGCATCCTCAGTAAGTCTGCAGATGACACCAAGCTGGGGGGAAGTGTTGATCTGCTGGAGGGTAGGAAGGGCCTGAAGAGGGATCTGGACAGGATGGGTTGATTGGCAGAAGCCAATGGGATGAGGTTCAACATGGCTAAGGGCCGGATCCTTCACTTTGGCCACAACAACCCCATGCAGTGCTACAGGCTTGGGGCAGAGTGGTTGGAAAGCTGTGCAGAGGAAAATGATCTGGGGGTGCTGGTTGATGCTCCCCTGGACACGAGGTGGCAGTGTGCCCAGGTGGCCAAGATGGTCAATGCCACCCTGGTTGTATCAGGAATAGTGCAGCCAGCAAGACCAGGGAGATGGTCATCCCCCTGTGCTCTGCTCTGGTGAGGCTGCACCTCGAGTACTGTGTTCAGCTTTGGGCCCCTCACTGCAAGAAGGACATTGAGGCCCTAGGGCATGTCCAGAGAAGGGCTAGGAAGCTGGTGAAGGGCCTGGAGCACAAGTCCTATGATGAGCAGCTGAGGGAACTGGGGTTTTTTAGTCTGGAGAAGAGGAGGCTCAGGGGAGACATTATTGCTCTCTACAACTACCTGAAAGGAAGGTGTGGGGAGCTGGGGGTCAGCCTCTTCTCACAGGTAACTAGTGACAGGACCAGAGGGAATGGCCTCAAGTTGCAACAGAGGTGGTTCAGGTTGGAAATTAGGAGACATTTCTTCTTAGGAAGAGTGGTTAGGCATTGGAATGGGTTGCCCAGGGAGGTGGTGGTCACCGTTCCTGAGGGAAAGGTTGGACGTGGTGCTTAGGGAAATGGTTTAGTGGGTATTGGTATTGATGCTGGTAGTAGGGTGATGGTTGGACTAGATGATCTTGGAGGTCTTTTCAAACCTTAATGATTCTGTGATTATGATAATTCTAGAAAGACCCATCTGAGATACTGCATACAGAAAAGGGTCATAAGAAGAGCACTAAGTCGTAATTTGAACTGTTACTCTCATGGTGCTCAGCAAAAATGATTGCATTGCTAATGTCACAAGTGCTGCAGCTAGGCACATCCCTTGATATCAACAGTGGTTTGCATTAACCTTCCTCAAAGGTTATCTTTTGGACCTTATTTTCTGAAGGACCTGAAACAGCATACCAGTGGAAACAAGCTGCTTCTCTAAAACCTTATATTTGCACATGCAACTGACAGCTTAGACACAAAAATCAGTCTGGAGCCCATATCCTCAAGCTGTCTTTTCAAAATCAGGTTTCTTTTCATACCACGTTGACACTGATGTGGGTATGTGGGTTGTTGAGAGCACTCAGGGACCTCAGGTAGTGGAGCATGGCTGGGTCAGAGTGGGCCCAGCAGCTGACCAGAAGCCGGATTTGTACTCTGTAGTTGAAAGCCACACGTCTCAGAGCATTGTCAATGGTTGGCCAGTATCTAGAGAAAAGAAAGTGGGTGGAGAGAAGAGAATTTTTGAAACAACTCTCTAGAAAACTCTGAAAATAAACTGAGAACACAAGTGATGCCATGCACAAATGGGATCTCTAATGACTACTAGGACCAGCACTCATGCCTTCACTGAAGGTATGCATAAGATGTCTGCCTTCTACTCAGCCAGGTCTCTTCACAATTTGTTTAGAGAGATCCAGTCTCTCAAATTTAGTTGGAATTGATATATATATATAAATAAAAATTAAACTTAGTAAAGTGCATGTATACATGTACACACATAGAATGTGTGTCCATCATGCTCATTTCCTTAGGAAACTAAACATGACAATAGGAACTCCAATGTAAAGCAAGATCATACAGCACAACATAACAAAGACAGGGCAGAGCCCAGAGGAAAGCCTAAGAGATGTTTTGCAAAATTTGGCCATTTCAGAGACCTGAAGGCTATTTCTAGGGTCCACAGTGGTCCTGTGCCATCAGCCAGCATCGTCTCTTTGCTGCCCCATCCCTTCTTGCTCTCTTCAGTGTGCTGTGTGCCCCTAAGGTGTGCTTTCTCAAACACTGAGCCTGTCAGTTTTCTTGACATTTGTGTTGGCAGTAGCTTAGGGAAGAGTATTTAACATCCTGCACCCGACTACATAACACAAAGAGCTGGGCAATGTGCAGCCCAGGACTAGTAACTCCAAACTCTCATGTGGCTTTCGTTACGTAGACATAACAACTGCTGCACAGAGGAAGGCAAGTGTAATTTATACAGACAGGATGACTGATGCAAAGAGGTCCAGCACTCACTCACAGTCCCATGAGCAATGATGAATTAATTTCTCTAACTTATTCCTTTTGATCCAGTGTACAACGGCCTGAATTCTCAAATCCTCCCTCACACCTCTTCCTATCACGACCAGAGCAGCTGTGTGCTTTCAGACTTAGGCTGACTGTCTGCAACTTACTTGTAGATCCTGAAAAGCTTGGAAAAACATGCTATTTAGGAATGCTGTTTTTGAACAGTTTCCATGTTTTCAATGTATTGGTTTCTAGTTGATTAACACTCCGGCATTAAGACAGTCGCTTTGTTCCCCGTGCCTCAGCTGCTGGAAGAACCTAACCTGAACTAATCAGCCCCGATTCATCGCCCTACAGCTGGTTGCTGTGGAGATAGCCTGAGGCCTAGCGCCTCTTCTCCTCGCCTTTCAAACTCCTGCTTGCATCAGATCAGGCCCTAGATGTTACAAATGGAGGATTAAGGCTTCAGATGAAGAATGAGGAGAATTAGCACTTCCATTCCTAAGGGGGGGAAGAGACTTTCTGTGAATGTATTCTTAGGAAAGAGCAGGAGATTAGAAACTCAGAGGTTCAACTGTACTACCCAGAAACTGGAAATCCTCTGAGCTGTTTGATTTAGTCAGTAGTTGCACAGTCAATGAGGCAGTCATGAATGTGGAGCAAAGCCTCAGTTATTGGTACTCAAGAAAGCTGAATGTTTTCATTTCTGGTTGGAGCAGGGGAGGGAATATTATGTATTCCCTTTAAATAGCCCAAGCTGATCCAGAAGTAACCTAGACTTGAATCCTGATTTGGTCAGGATTAAAATCATACCTTTCTGGGTGAACAAAACGGCTGGTAGGGAAATATTCCATAACAGAAATATAGACGAATTTATGTGCTGCACTGATAACACTGATAATAGCAAAGAGGTCATGAGTGCGGCCTTCTGGACAAAATGCAGGAGGAGAAGCCTGTCAGAAGAAAGCATGCAGGTCAGTGATTTCATCCTTCTTTTATCAGATTGAGATTCATTCACATTCAAGTCTATTCAGTTTTAATCACAGTAGAACAAAGCATATGAGGTGGAGCACTACTGTTTCTCGGGCATTCCATGTCCCAGTGAGTCAGATACTTATTGAGATATTAAGCCCACGGGAGACCTGCACACTGTCCTTGCCATACAACCTGATAGCCCAAGCCATGGTGACCTTTATTCCTTGAGTAGTTCCAGAGAAACCTGTTGAATAAATTATTATCTAGCTAGAGTGGAAGTAGCTAACAAGCACTAAAGAAAATTTTCTGGTCAAAGCTTAAACATAGTTTATAATATATCTTGTTATTTTAAAACTTACTTACAGAAAAATAGGCTTTTGTCAAGGTTCCATTAAATTCTACTTCCAGAGGATGACTGTGGTTAATGTGGGTAGAATAGTTATGAGGCCAAGGGAATGGGATGGTAGCATTAGCATGTCCAAGATCCCAGTAAGTACTAAATGTTTTCCATAGGTCTTTGGCTAAGCAGCTGCAGTTGTATATCACAGCTCCAAACTCTTTCACCTGCAAAGAGAGCACACTACGTCACAGCCCAAGCAAGAGCCACCTCCAACATCAGGGGGTTCTTTGCTGTTTGTCCCTCTCAGTCCATATTTTTACATCGTTAGGATTTTTCTCTGTTATGTGCTTGGACATGAATTTTACCCAAGGTGTTTGAATACACAACAGCAGAGCTTACCTGAGATAAAGATCTCCAGTCCATATTTGCACTACCAATATATATGTGTTTCATGTCTACAATCCAGAATTTGCTATGCAGCACTCCTCCTGTCAAATGTTCAAAATCAATTTTTTTTACATGGGCCCCTAAAGAAAGACAGGGAGAGGAGAAATAAGTGTAGATACACCATGGAGGTGGTATACTGTACTGTTCCCCTGAGAGCCAGAGCATGGCTGGATGTCTAATGCTTGCAGCTAATAATAGCTACCAAACTCACAAACACTGGTTCCTGGGAAAATGTACAAAAATATACAAAAATATACAAAAATATACAAAACATGAACTTGAAGAAAAATCCTTGAGGTCATGACAAAATACACAGAAAGTGTGAAGCAGTGAATATTCGGTGCTTATGCCATGAACAGTATGACTTTGAGCTCAGGACCATGTAAGCACCATGCCAGAATAGGCCTCAGAGGCCAATTTATTTCAGACACCTTTAAGCAATACCAAAGTTCAGAGAACAACACTGAGGTAAGATAATTACCTTTTTCTTCTAAAAGCTCAAGGTCAGTTGACTTCGTAGCCAAAGTTGGCATACTTGCTGCAATGTACACAGAGACATTCTCCGCGAGTAATCTTTCAAACCTCTTCAGAATATCTTCACCCTATGTGATACGTTGCTTGTTGTTTATCACATTTTATTATATGAATAACAGAGACTGTCTTAGAATGGGCTGCTCCTTTAACCGAGGCAGGGCTCAGCTTCACATCTGCCACTTTTACTTCCTCTCATGCTGAGGGCTGAGTCAATTCACACCAGCACCTGGGAGGAAGGGACAGGGAGCCCCTGAAGAAGATGAGGAAGGTGTCTCAGGAGGGAGGCAGTGGCTATGCCCACAGTAAAAAACAGTTCAGTGTCAGCTCTTTGACCCAGATCTCAAAGAGCACCATTCCTGTCATGTGGTAAACCCTCTACCTGTCTGAAGCAGGTTGGTCTTGTCCATTTTGCCTTTATCAGAGCTGTCTCCAGCCTGTACTGTCCCCCAGGATTGCTTGGGAGATTGCCGGCTGCCATAGGCCAGAACTGCACCAAGGAGCAATTAAACATGGCAGATGTTCTCAGGGTGAGCCTGTGCACTGGCCTGTGTTATCTGCTCTTAGCAGTGGAACCAGGGAGACCCTGCAGGTCACACAGGGTGACAGGTCACACCTTGAGATTGACTTCGAGGCTGCTCTTAAAACACAGCATGGAGGTATTCAGAGACATGGACAGAGCCCACGTGGAGTCTAGCCTGACTGGAGGAGGAAGCTGCTGCTCCAGACCAGCATAAAAAACTTTTCTGTGTTTTCAGGAGTCAAGCAATGCTGCTGAGAGACAGGCCATACAGTCCATCTGCCCCATGGACATGAGATGTACAACCACAGATGTGCTTGTCATTGATTTTCTCCTACCTGCTCTGAAGAGGAATCGTTGACGTTGATATCTTTCCCAGTAAGGGACCAATAATAAGAAGCCACATGAATATTTTCTTGGGCTATATCGAGGAGACTTATCCAGGCTTGGTACAAGGGTTTGGCTGCAGTGGTATTTACCTCAAAAGGTAAGTCATAAGGAACATTTTCCACAAGTTCAAATCTGCAACAGCAATTGTATATTGTGAAGCAAGCAACTGTGACCCAGCAGGAAACCAAGCACCCGTCACACTACACAGCTGATTGTTCTGAATGTCAGTGCCAAAAGCAAACAAGCTGAGTTGGAAAAACGGGCTGGGAGTACTCTCTGTCCCCAGCTTTTATACCAGGAATATATGTAAAATTCTCCTCCCATATCCAGCAGAATGGCTTCTCCATAGCCATTCTGAGCTTTGATTTTTACCGTCCTAAAGATGTGAACAAAAGCTATCCCCTGGGGCTGGGTGGCATTTTGGTACCCTCTCTGACCTTTCCCAGAGACCAAAACCCACTGCTCCCTGTGGCATCTGAAAGAGGTGAGCTCAGTGGAGGGATGCTTTGTCTGCTGCTCACCCTGCTGCCTCCCATTCTGCTGCCAAGGGGGTGCTTGGAGGTGATGGAGCAGCTACAGAGTTGCACTGAACTTTCCAGCACAGGACAGTAGTGGAGCTGTGATATTGCCTCTATTACCCCTCCTACTAGGGAACTACTAATGACCCTGTGCCCAAACAACATCCCTACTCTTCCCCCATTAGTGGTACTTTAACACCTATTGCACAGTGAGAAAGCAGCAAAATCCATGTAGATGTATGTTGTCAGCATTGTAGCTATTTCTCCACCTGGTGATTAGTTCTCCATGAGCCATCAGGCCTGGCTTACCTGCAGGAATCGTTAGATCTGTTGGTGCCCTCCTCAGATACTGTGGTTCTCTGGAAGTCTCCATGAAGTTCTTCTTCCTCTTCCACCTCTCGGTAAATGCTGACAACAGTTTCTCCCTTAGGATCAACTATGCTGGATGTTCTCGTGAAGTAAACAGCCATCAGGGCAACAAAACCAAGCATCAAAATTGCCCCTGAGATTTGAAACTAGAACAGAATCCAACAGGTTAAGATTTAAGCACTTGCCAAGTCACTGATACCTCAGCTAATGGATAACTACTTGTTGAAGGTAAATCAAAGCCATTCAACAGTAGTTCTGCTTTCAGCTACTGGCAGTCAGTTTTCTTAGATACATCACTTAAAGTGTGGACCATGATCCAAATAGGGGTTGGCTTATGTGAGGACCATGATTTTAGTTTTATTTTTTCAAGGAAAAGAAATCTTTTTTTCCCCCAAACCTTATGATTAGTTTGACATTTATTATTATTATTTTAGTACAGGAAAAATGAACATTCAACAAAATTTCCACCAAGAACAAAGAAAGAAAGCCCACAACACAAAATTAGCTGTGGGATCAAGCCTAGCAGTACCATAAGGAGAAACAGAAAGAAAATTTGTGACATGTTAATGTGGTGAATTGGCTTCATTTCCCTTTTTCTGTACTTCTTCTTCTTTTATTTTTTTTCCTTTTTTTTTTTTTTTTTTTTTTTTTTCTGAAGGTGGATTGGAAAAGAAAAAAAAATAATCCACAGCCTGTCTTCCTCATATACCCACGTCTGTTCCCCAAAAATAAGAAAGTCTGGCTGGCTCCCTCTGGCGGTTTTGGGAGCTGGGAGCACTCGCCACCCCACGGCAAGCAATGTGCGATCCAGAGCTGAGCTTTTAGGCCACCAGGCAGAAGTGAGTCTGGCAGCAGTCGAGTGGCTGTAGCTAAAAATGTGAACTCCCAAAATGGTACGTATGAAAATTGAGTGGAAGCCAGTTTCTTCTGAAAGCATCTATTTCAGTTTCTATGTGGATAAAGTCTCTTACTTTTCATTTTCTATGCTTTTCTCAAGATCTACAGTGCTGCCATCAATTTCAGAGAGTGATTTGACCTAGAATGAGAAAAATGCTTTTAAACTATCTACTTAAAATTTTGCCCACTGGCTTTTTCTCACTCATTGATGACAAAGAATATCCTACAAATTTTTAACAATTCTGAATTTCATCCCGGGAACATGCCTCCAAGACTTAAACATCACAAACGTTTTAGATGGCATTTCTCAGGTAAAAGGTCTATTTCCAAGTCACATCTTGGCTGTCACCATGCTGTGATGCCAGGTGCTCCAAGCATGGTGAATAAATCAAGTGATTCCAGAAGCTTGTTATGGTGAGACTAAGCCTGAATGACAGTCAGCCCAGTGTCAGACAACACACACAAAACCTCAGAAAGTAAGGTGAAAGTGGTGAATTCTTAGAAAGAATTTCACCATGTTATATGGACCAGACTCCTCTTGCATTATATGGAATATAGTATGTCAATAGAAACTGACTTTAATCAGTGCTGATTTACATCAGCAGAAGAAATACAAATTCCATTTACTTATTTGCCTCTGGGCTAGTGAAAGAAGTGAGGCTATTTGCATGAGTAAGATTCACTGTCCTGCGTGAAGGCTGCAGGATTAGGCTCCACATTACTCCCTCTCGGCAAGGTTTGATCAGCCTACTGAATAAATCAATGAGGGTTTTGTCACTCACTTGCTTACAAATAGGATTAAAATCTACATGGGTTTCTAAAGGAGGCAATAAAATCATTCTTCATAATCTGTTATATCTTTTCAGAAATCTCAGCTCTTTTAAGTAAATGTAGTGTATCCCAATAGTTACCATTTGGACGTCTTTTTGATTGTTCACGCTTAATTTTGTGTTGGAAGACTTGCTAATCATCAGGGATGTTCCTAATGCTTTTTTCACAATCTGAAAAACAGAAATGTATGCAGGAGGGAAAATAAAGTTTTGTGGCAACATTTGTAGAAAGCCAGTAACAGAGTAAAAAAGCAGGCCACTGCCATTGCTTTATATAGTGCTCTGAGATTTAAGTACAGATCTGTGCAACATTCTCTCTGTATTGTGGATCTTGAGTGACATTAACAGATTCCAATGTGTGTGAGAGAGAGACAGTCCCCTGCAGTTTTTCCCCGGTGCTGTCTACACACAAAAATCACTGCAGTAATTATTGTGTTAACAACTGCATCACCGCCTCTTCAAGTTATCCTCCAGCCCCCACTTCTGTCCTGTCACAGGCTAGCACGTTTGCCATCAAGCAATAACTAAGTGCAGAAACCACAGGTGACAGCATACAGCACCAATGTCATCCCGTGCGTGACTCTGCTAGGCCCTTGCTCGCTCCGTATGCATTTGAGCTGTTTTCAGTGCTGGTGTCTCTTCCAGAAAGGACTCTGTTAATAGGAGTTGGACCAGATTAGGCCAAAATCTAGACGCCTCTTCTCCCTTATCGCAATCGTGATGCTAGGAACCAAGTTAACTTCTCTTCCTCTTCAGACAGGATTCTCTGTCTTATCACCAGCAGAGGCAACCACAAGAGCAAATACCAAAGTACATCCAAACTGAAAGCAGATGGTGGGGCAGCGGTAAGCTGGCCACTTGCCTATTCTGCCTTCTCGAATGCCCAAACCAAGCACTTCACACACGGCTAATGAGTTATGAATCGTCCCTGCATGGTATCCCTGCACTGACACCAGAGGTGAACTTGCCCTTAGGAATCAGCTGTCATGTTTCATTCTCAGAAGCAAGAAGCACATCCTGGGGTATGGTCGATTTCAAAAAGTGATACCAGATGATATCACCACCTGTCCTGTCCCCAGATCACTGCTTCCTATCCCTGAGCCACCAGGCATTTGTAGCCTGATGGATGGACATGCTGTTATGGTATCAGATACTCTGTTGCTCTGCGGGTGGTCATACTCAAGCTAGTTTAGGTAGAAAGGATCCTGCCAGGCTTCTCCTGTCCATCTTGCCATATGTTCACAGCTACTCTTACCTGAGCTGCAGGGGCTGATGCTGTCTGTCCCACCCCAGTACGGCAGCGTGGCCACACATGGCTGTGCTGCCTCCAGATCCTGCACCCTGCTGCACAGATGCTGTGGCCACATGGTGCTGGCAGAACTTGGATGTAGCATGGCCATAGCCCCCAAAAGCTTCTTGTGGGACCCAACGCACAAGTGGGAGTGGACAAACTAGATGGAGGATGTTGTGGGAGACAAGGGAGGTGAGCCTGAAACACTGACTTGGGGAATGCAGCGAGGGTCACATGCTGAACGGCAGGTCCTTGTGACCTTGAGATCCCAGTTTGTGTTTTCACCCCAGTACAAAGGCATGGTGTCTTACCCTAAAGAGCTTACAGTCCAAGCAGAGAGGGGGATATAACACACCAAGCAGAGAAAGCTTTGTGACAGCAACACAAGTCTGGGTTGAATGCCGAGCCAGGAAAGTTAGTAGGAAAAAAATCAAGAGAGAGCAAGGCAGAAGAAGTTAAGGAGCTTGGTAAGAAACTGAGGCAAAGGGATTTTAAAGGAGGACGAGAAAGGTAACAGAAAAACAGCAGCAGCAGCCCTACAGCCTCGGCCAGGGAAAGCCCACTGAGGTTGCAGGCCCCACTGCACAGCTCCCTGCTTCGGCAGCAGCTGTCCCGGCCAGCTGGGCTGTCTGCTAACAAACAGCCCCCCCGGCTGCCCAGGTGGTTCTCATCACCAAACCTGAGCACGGGACGTGCCATCTCATCCATCTGACCCCCAGAGCTAAAATGCTCCCCGTGACACATTTTGTGGCTCAGGCACCATCTTGGTAGGAAACTGCAGCTGTAGGTGGGCTGACAGTCCTGTGATGGCTTCAGAAGGATGGAGCTTGTGAGCAACAATTCGTTTCACTTCCCTTTTTTTTTTTTTTTTTTTTTTTTCAGCTGCAGCAACAAAATGGCTTCAAAAAGCAACATGTCTCTTAAAATAAGAGTGAACATATCTCATACATGCCATAATAGTCATCTGCCATTTGGTTCAAATGAAGACCTCCTTGATATTTGTGACTAATATTGTGATTCCCAGCTGCTATAGAGAAGTCATGAGAAGTGTACTAAAATATATAGGGACAGAGTGGGGGGGAAGGGCACCACTTTGAGTTTCATTTCAGCAAGAAAGAAATCATCACAGGCAAGTAGAATTCTTAAAAATAATATTGTAGCTGGTCAGTAATTAACTACGGCTTCCTCTAGCTTACAGTTCTTTACCAGTTGCCAACTTCAATGACTAAAGTTCATCCAAGAGTAATAAATGCAAGCACTTAGCATCGCTTTGCAGACTTGTATCACTAGCTAATACCCCAAACTGCACAGTGCACGCAGGTAACTGTTGGTTATTGCATCGGCTTGCTTTCTCCTGGCACCCCAAAATACTTGTTACTTCTTTTCTCCCTCAGGATTAAACTGTTTCAGATCTTGGATTTCAAATATAAGGATGAGACTTTTCAGCCTAGAAAATCTTCTCCACAAGATGTTTGAAGGGTCTCAAATGAACAAAGTGCATTCACTTCTCCATTACTACCCCCAGCACCCTCAAGAACTCATCAATGTACTTACCATCGTGGGAGACCTCCTTCTGTGTGGATGTGCTTCTGTAGTCTGATGTTACTCCCAACTGCATATAGAGGAGATGGTGCACATGCTTTTCACCAGTAG
Organism: Oxyura jamaicensis; assembly: GCF_011077185.1. Lineage (NCBI taxonomy): Eukaryota > Metazoa > Chordata > Aves > Anseriformes > Anatidae > Oxyura > Oxyura jamaicensis. Next base: position 45,882,526 of record NC_048897.1, on the reverse strand, counting down.
ATTTATTTCAGGTTCTGTTTTCTTCCTCCTCCTTCTGATTACTTCCTCTTAAGCACTGAGCTCCACAATGAATACTACAGAGACAAGTTGCCATCTAGCTGTTGCTACTCAATTCTTAAATTCCAGATCCTGATCCCCACCTGTTTGGCATAACTTCCCACAATTCAAACTCTGTTGGATGAATGAATTCTCACGGAGTTCACTGATGTAAGTTTAGAGCCTAGCTCAGCACTGCTTGAAAGAACTACTCAGCTTTTGGTGCTGTTTGTGCCTGGGACATGGCAATATTCTCACTGCTTCATTGTCAGCCCACCAGAAACTTCATTTCAAACTGAGGAGCAAAGCCTACAAAACTACCTCTCTACCCAGCTCCTCTTGCTTATCAAACTCTCCTGCTCAGTTGTCCTTGGATATATGTAAAAGAGCAAGCTAGCTCCTTGGAAATATTGCATCTTAGAGCTTTCATCTTAAATAAAACATATTTGGAATTTGCTGAGAAATTGTTGAAGGTGAAGGTTACATGCAATGTTGAGTTTGAGGCAGCTTCCAAGAAATCATGTCTTCTGCAAAAATCCAAAGGTTTTACAAAGTCAGTACAACTCAGTGTAGCTACTTTGCAGTAATTCTCCAGGCAGTCCCTCGATCCTGTTGAACTGACAAATGCAATTCACTGCTTTGGCATCTGAGGGAGGTCATTCTACAGTGAATGTAGATGGAAAAAATAGGAGGAGACAGAGGATAGGTCAGGTGTAGCAGAAAGAGGCCTTTCACAGGGAAGATAATATTATGAATCCTCTGCTATCTCTGGGAGCAACAGAGAAGTAACTAAAAGGAGGCCAAACGTGATAAAAAAGAAGGTCATGGAGCTGATATGAAGCCTGTCTGACCAAACAGCTCTCTCCTGAATGTACTGCTCTACACAGATTACCCATCACCAGGAGCATCTTAAGTCTCCATTAAAATAGAGCTGCGTCCAGGCTGCGTCCACCCCTTTAGCCTCAAGTTACCAGAAAGCTGAAGACAACACCCTGTGTGACCTAGCCTTTGTCTGCACTCAGGGAGGAGAGGCAACTCCAGTGAGCAGCCATGCTAAAGGTCCAAAGCGCTCTGTTAAGTGCCCCTGTTCCTCCGCTGACTTCAGAGACTGAGCATCCAAAGTACACATCACAGCAGCCAAGTGTGTGATGGGTTCAAGTCAGTGTGTGCGATGCACGAGTGAGCAAGCTTAGCAACAAGCTGCCTCGCTCTGTTTGTACAGAGGACTGAAATGCTGGCATAAGCTATACTGACGTAAATTACAAAGCTCCCCCGGATTTCATGGGCTTCAGGATTTTACCTCACAAGAAGCAACATGTTTGTATGAAGTACAGGACTTATCTCTGGTCACTTCCAGCTTTAACACTAAGGTAATGCTACATCATACTTGTTTATGACTATTCCCTTGATGTATTAAACAAAAGTCTGGCAGCAGGAGCTAACAACAACCTTCTGGCTCCGTGCGACTAAGAAGCCATTGCTCCAATATCACCAGTTTAGTTCAGACTGAGAGAGGCTGGGCTGCATCACAGGACCAGCAACGCTCCAGCAGCACAAGCTCAACCTCTGCACACATGCTGCTCTCCTCTGCAGATCCCCCTGTGCCCACCCTCCTTTATTTAAGCTTCAGACTTGGAAGCACAAAGCACAGTCTCAAGCTGGGGTTCTCCGAAACAACTTCTGCTGTGCTAGTTTATGAGCAGTCAGCTTGAGGTGGTACAAGGACACTGGTTTCCAGAGACCGCTGGGGAACAGCAGATCCCAAAGGATGCTTCCAGAAAATGAAATCGTTTTTCTCCTCCTCCTTGGCAGCTCTCTAACCACTTACAGCTCTGATTTATCTCCTCTTCCTCCCCCTTTCCAGCCTGCAAGGGGCTGGTTTCCTTCTGCTTATCTGATCTCACGCAGCAGCCCAGCAGCAATCACATTTCCGCTCTTACCGGCAGTGTTGTAGTGGTGAGTGTCTAAGGATGGAAGTGGGTTTGTGGGGAGAAGGAAAATGGTTTGTTTGATCCACTTACACAGTGGGGAGGGGAACATTGGCAAGTTTCAGGGCAAACAAAAACCTTCTTTATTCCTCCACTTCTGTTTCTCAGACAAGGCTACTTCCCCCAGCTGCTGACTTGCTGCCTTCCCCCACACAGAGTACATGAATCGCTCACCTTACAGTTGGATGCCACAGCCTGGGTAGCACGCTCTCTTTACAGCCATGCTTGGTCTACAGTTTGTTAGAAATGTGTATTAAAAGATACAGCGAAAGATCTTTATATGTGGGAGGTTTGCTAAGAAGAAACTGTCGGTTTAACATGTTCTCGTCTCTGAGAGCTAATAATAGATAGGAGCGTCACTATCACTGCACAGATTACTACAGAATTACACTCTCGTTTTCACGAGGACCAAGCCGCTGGGCTCCGGACGCCAACAGTCAGCAGAAGGATGGGAAGCACAAGCAGCCGGGGGCCTTACGCTTGAGAAGGAAAATGCTCGATTTATACTTTGTGCCAAAAGACTGTGACACTCAAATTAGCTGAAAGAAAATGTCATTTCAGGTCAAGAACGGTGAACTGATTCAGTTGACAAGCCTAGAGAAAATTTCTGCCGAAATCAAAGTTTGGCTTTCTGTTAGAAAATGCTTTTAAATATTTACTCCATTTCACCTGTTTAAAAAGTTCAGTAAATACATTGAAGTATGAACCTTAGACTTGGAACATTTCATATCTAACATATTTGGAATATGTATTTTTTTTTTCAACCTAAAACTCAGTGCTAGTTAGCTGTATTTTGATTGGAAGAAGTGTTTATTAAAATCTTTAAAAAATATAAATAAATAGCGTAGCTATTGTATAGCTCTATGTCTGCTCTTTCAGAGAGGACTTCTTTCAGAGAGGACTTTTCTGTCTCAGTTTTGCTGCTTCTCTTTCATGGCACATGCTGTCCAGTTGCACCTAGGAAATGTGACCTACAAGGATTAGGAACAACTTCAGCGTGTTCTGTCTTTCTGTGACACGTGGGTGTCACCTTTTTTCCCTTTCCTTTTGCTCCTGCTCTTTACTCTAAGAACAAAGGTGTCACACATGTTCAAGGATCTAATGCAAAAGTCTTCAGGGAAGGGGAAGTCGCTCAGCGATCCTGGTTGGGTACTCGTGTTTTTTTATTCCTTTTTCTGTGCTTTAGTTCTTGTTTGAATCCACGCAATGTTCTTATCTGCTATAGGTGCTGTACTTCCTAGAGAAGCTGTGCTAATGCAGAGGACGTGGAGCCAAAGTCCAGCTCAGCACGGAGCAGGGCAGGCGAAGCTGCAGACACCTGAAGGCTGTGCAGAAGGAAAGAAGGAATTAATACTGTTTGTGAAGTGCCCAGAAAGATGTAAAGGTCAGACAAAACTCCAGGAAAAAAGGTAGATGGTGATGTAGTGCAAGGAAAAAAAAAAAATCAAAATACTTTCACACAAATGTAAAAATCTGACATATAAAATGAGGGCAAAAGAGTGAGTACAAGCAGTTTTCTATTATCACCTGCTGAGGCATGATCCATCCAGGCTGGATTTAACCTTTTAAACACCACTGTTAATCATGGCAATGAAATAAAACAGTAGCAAAATGAAATCACATATCGCCATACAGAATTAAGAAGTAAGACCACCCTCAGGTGACGGGGACTCGCAGACTTCAGTCCCAGAGCAGGGCAGAGGGGACTCCTGTACAACTAGAGAGGGACCTGCCCCAACCACAGGTGCCACCAGAAGGGATCCAGTTGCACTGTTAATTCTTCAGTTTCTGGCAATTCTTTCATTACACTGTACTTATTAACACCAATGTAAACAGGTAGTTAAACAGGTAGTTGGAAACTTTAGGCCACTGAGCACTTACTCTCCTCAGTTAACACACAGAATTCCAGAATCATATTGTCACATGATATAAGAATGATTTATTAGAGCAACTTTATGATAAAATTATATAAAATAACAATTTATTTATTTTTTTTTAAAGATGTCCACAATATCACCTTGGAACAAAATGTACAGATACTGCCTATAATCCAAACAAAAATAAATTACCATTAAAAAAAGCAGAAAAAAATCAAGGTAGGAGAAACAAATTAAAATTATACACAGCATTTCCAGAGGGTGTGGAAAAGAGAAAGTCATTAATCAGTTCAAGTTATACAAATGTGTTTCAGCTTTAGTCTCAAACAGCTCAGCTTGCATTTGTGTTGCATGCAAATGGAATGATCCAGTGAACAGTTCAGAACAGCAGAATCAGCAGCATAACAACAGCAGATAGTGAAATAGGCACAATTCAGCATGGGGCACATCAAAAGTGAACAGGTAGTTCTGTCTGGTCTTTGCAAAAGTTATACACATTTACCAAACTTCAAAAATAGCTACTGTGATCTGCAAAACAAGAAAAAAACTAGTAGAATCTTGCACTTAACTACCTTACAGTTTTTCTTCCTTTTTTTTTTTTTCTTTTTTTTTAATTCTCTTTTTTTCAGTAGGCTGTATGTAAACATTCCACTAGTTTTACCTTTACTAAAATATTACTCAAAGATGATGCAGACGTTCTTTTCTCCTGGAGCGTGACCACGACACGACCTCACTGTAGGTACAACGGTGTCCTCGCTCACAAAGCTCATACACATTCTCCCAGGAATTTACATTCATCCCAGCACAACAGAGTAACAGGTTTTTACATTTGAAAGCGCTGAACTGAGAACATGGTTTTCAAGTATAGCGGAAGAACTGAGGGCTGGGATTTTGAAAGGTGCTCAAGGCATCAGGCACCCAGATAGCACGGAAACCCAAAACGGCCTGAGTGCTTGCTTCCCTAAGCCTTGGAAAATCCCACCCTTCGTTACATTTCTTTAGTCAAATACAAAACACATGAAAGCAAAATGGTATGAGAACGACCCACAGGTCAGCATCACCCCCACCAAGCTCAACACGAGGCCCATCCACAGGTCACCAAAGCCAAAAGGCGTCTTGCATACTGGTCCCGGGCCAACAAGACACTGCTATGCACCTGGTACGCTCAGCCTGCAGTCAGAGGCATGGATGCACACAGTACCGCGTGTAAGATTGAAAATGAATAGAGGAGTTACACTCAAGTGGCTAGCTCTTTGGCGTATCTGGTGCCAACAAGTGCAAATGGGGTGTATGAATATCAGAAATGGTGAACACAAGAAATAATAATGTTGCGTTTCATTGCTGACTAACAAGACTGTTTTAAATGCAAAGATCCAAGCATGAACGCTGAGTCAGGACACAGAAGCATTTTGTATTTTGGCTGAGTCACAAATAAACCAAGCTGTGCATCTCGCCCCCCAGCCCTTCTCACACACGTCCAAATTATAAGCAGACATGGACTGCCGCATCCTTATTAGTCACTTGAAGAGGTACCGTATTTTGTGGGTTGACTTAATTGATGTAAGGTGTCTGCAGGCTCTCTCTCAAATTCAGAACAAAGCGATCAAGGAAGAAAATCCATTCCTGATGTGTTCATGGAAGGAAGAATCAAGCAATTTTCAAGTGAAAACAATCAGAAGTCAAATCAAGGACACGTAAAGAAAATAAATCCTCTAGAGCGTAGCCACGAAGATGTGGAAATGTGGTTAACAAACAATAATAATAAGAGTCAGACGTTTGAGTAATTCACGTGTCTCTACAGCAAAACCAAAACTAACAGCAATACCTCATCTGTGAAGGTCTTTCAACTCCTAGTGAGTTGGGGTAGCACCTGGTCATATCAAGCCCTAACAAAGAAGGGCTTGGGATAATGTTTCATATGTCAGGAACAATACCACCGCTTATGACAGTCATCACAGACACAGTCAGGTATTTCAAGGAAAGACAGATCAGAGTAAACAAGTGAATCAACACATTCAGATAGTGCGTATATTACAGGCAGAAGAGCATCATGGGCAACTTTTTATTATTATTCTGCATTCATCTGTGTGAAATTCAGCAGATTTCTTCATGGAAGAGCATCTCCATAGAAGCAGATGAGTTCTAACCTGCTGGAGATATTGGAAGGATATTTGAACCTACCGTTTGCCAGCCAGCATCCTGCACGCTCAAATTAACGACCCGTTTTGGGACCGATCCTGTTTCTGCTGAAATTGATAGAAAGCTCCCACTGGCTTCACCAGGAAAGCACTCATGCTCTTTGCTAGTAAGACTAAAACACTTTGTGAGCATCCCTACTTATTTAAATTATTTTAACTGGTTCCCACTTTCACAACATTCTAGCAGAAAAGCTCAGGTAACTACTGAAGCTAGCTAGGGAATCCACTACCCACCCAAAATATAAAGTCGGCACACAAGAAGCAGTCAAGCTTGGGATACCATTTCACTAGTTAAATTACACACTGTATGAGGGCAAAGTGGAACTCATCTGCTCACCTTTCCCAGCAAATGTATCCTCCACGACCATGGAAGAATTTCTCTACCTGATTACTGTTTATGGACCAGGAAGAATGAAAAAGGGATCAATACGAGATGGAAAAAACTGGGAGCAAACACATCTGGAAGAGGTCCTCTGCAAAACCAAACCTTTTGTTTTCAGAGCAACAGAAATTGCTTAGGGTTTTGCAGCTTAACTGAAAGGCAGAATACAAAATGCATTTTTTTAAAACAAGAAATTGCTTAGTGCAACTGCACATAGTAGTGTTTCTAGGATTATAATTACCAAAAAGAAAATCCAGACAAAAATCCCAGATACATGAAGTGCTTGACACTGGTGGGTAGTTTCTAAAGAACACCACAGAACGGTTGTTTTCAAGCACTTTTGCATTGAAAAAAAAATAAGAGAACTAACCATAAAGGAGGAGCTACACTTACGCTGTTATTTTTTGAGTGCCATCAAGTGAACACTAGTTCACAGCAACTGTGTCATTAAGTTTATTATGTGAGCCACTGGAACAGATGTTTATCTTAGCAATTAGCTAAATCAAACATCTTAGTCTTTGGCCCAGCCAGGAGTATTTCTAGTTCATTGCAAAAAGGTTGAATAGTTCATAAAAAGCTTAAAGATAGCAACTGTACCAAAAATTTGGCAAGCTAAACTGTAAAATTTGACTTTTTGTACCTACACCAAACTTTGGGCCTGAAACATCAAAAACAGTAACTGTATCAGAAACCTTTACATTCACACCATCATTAACTTTTACACTTTCCCAAGAGAAAACAACACAGGGTTTGCTCTGTCTTTTGTTTTTTGGACTGAAAAAAAAAAAAAGATAATATGTACAACTTCAGTGTGATCGCCTTTTTAAGACTGCTGATTACAGAACTGCAGCAAGGGTTCCTCTGAGAAACCTGTTATATTGCACCATCGTTCTGCTGGATTTGCACATTGATTCCAGCAGAGCTGCAATGCTCACTTGTACAAGTAAAAAACAAAAACAAAACAAAAAAAAAATAAACAAAACCAAAGAAAGTACAGTACCAAAGTGTTGTGTGTTTTTGTTTTTTGTTTTTAACCTGCGCCTCATTATAACTGAATAATTATAAACAGGCTAATGCAAGAACACTTCAGCTTCGGCAGTACTGAACGGAGGGTACGCAAAGCCTGTTGTCTTATGGCACACTGGAAGAATAAGTAATTCTTTAAAAACCATTTTGCCTCTATGCTGAATATGTGCTGCTCCACAGTGCTAGTCTTGTTTAAAAGGCATACACAGACTTGCCATTCACCCTCACAGCATAGATTTTCTTTTTTTTGTGCAACATGTTAGCAATCTAAACAACTGCTCCACACAAACTGTCCACAAACCACTCACACACAATACTAATGCGACAGTAGATTACAGTATGATAGCAATACAAAATATTTTATCAGATCACGTATTTCTCTCCATCCGGAATGAAATTCGAATCTTGCAAGCTAGAAGAGCCACAGTTCGATTTCTGCGTGTAGTTTCTCATCTGTGCTGAGGACAATGTCTCCAGCGTGGACCCAGAAGCATTAGCAGTCCTGACTTTAGTGGCTGTGGATTGTTTAGCAGCAGCAGATGCTTTGTTACTGGCAACTACATCCAAGTTTCCAGTAGGGTCAATGATAGCATTTATAACTGGGGAAAAAGAGGCACACACAGACATTAGCAGAACTTGGAGTTGTTTAAAAAGGTGACTTGCCTTCCTTTCATTTTGAAGGCCACAGATCTACAGGCAGTACTTGTGTTCATTTTAATCACGTTATTTTTTCCCCCTTGGTACCTTCAGGCCTAAGCAGCTTTAATAAGCAAAACCTCTCCCAGTCTGTTTACAAGGACACTCAACTTCCTGGATAAATTTAACAAGACAAACTACAGCAGCGAAATGACAAGCATTTAGCAGGAGCCTGAAGTGATTCCCGTATGTTTTCACATAGTGTTATTAAGCTTCCAGATGATGCAAAAAACATCTACTGAGATTGCCGTGCTTTCTCTGTTGCACAGAGCTCTGTGGGCAAGATTCAAGTCAACACGGACATGTAGTCCAAAAGCAAAGCACAGCTTATCGGCTGAAAGAGCTGCTAAATATTACTTCAGCAGAACAGACCTGTGCCAGTGCATCTTATGTGAATATCCTAATTACCACAAACAAAGCATTTCTACAGCAACAGCTTCCACATTTCAAGAGTCAACAGTTTAAAAAAAAAAAAAACTGGCAGCACAAGATGAATCTACTATTCTTTCCATATGCACTCGTCAAAGAGCACCATGCAAACTAAACTTCTGCATCCTTTCCCAGTTTTCAGTGGCACAAAGTATATTATTTTATACGATTTACTGGCATAGGAAAGACAAAACAAACATTTCAAATGACCAACCTTCAAGTTGTTTTTGAACTCTCCTGAGCTCCTTCAGGATAGAACTGATTTCCTAGAAATAAAAGCATCAGAATGGAGATTTAAGCAATAAGTTACTCAACTAATGCAGGAATCTAGTCCTACTCTCCCTGCCTTCTCCCATCAAGAATATTCAAAGTCAGTTCCAAACTCAGTTATTTAACAGAAAAGACTAATAGAGTATTAGATGATACTGTGATCTAAGTCAGCACATGGGACCTCTGCTCTGCCTCATTTTCCCAAGTGTTACTACACCACTCAGTTTATAGCTACAATGGTTTATTAGATTTGAAATGTCAGCCAGATTAACAGTCCACATAGCTGGACACTAACTATACAAAGGCTCATTCACACCCCTTTAACACCACACATACAAAGATATTTGCAAACAGCTCCTACGCTAGACAAAGTAATTGGCCACAGATACACTGTTGTAGCACTGAGTCCTTAGACACAGGTTCTGCACAGTTATACATACTCTTAGCATTAGCCAGAGTCCATTACTGTACTTAAATCCCTACTGACAGTCCCCATAAATGACAGTAAGAGGTTATGTGAGCACAAACAGCACCTACAGATGAGGTTTATGTTATTGTCCTGTTAGCAAATTGTAACTGGCAGGGAAAAAAAACAAACATGCAGGAGAAACACCTGTCTGCAACTAAAGCTGTGGCAACTACATGGTAGGTGATGCTTTGGAAGATGTTTGAATGAAGCCTAAAGATTCTGAACTTAAACATCTGCTAAGGGACTGAGTATCTAACGATGAATTACTAAGGCAGAGGATAAAATTCCAGTGAAAGTGACAGTAGCACAACAGTTGAAGGAACTCACCTTGTCACACTTAACGCAGCAACAAAAAACAGCAGTTCAACACATGCAAATGGACCAGTAATTTCAGAAATGGATTTGAGATGGCCCAAAACTTATGTCAGTTTCTTACAAAGCTTTCAAGGGAGATGAGCCTTCAGTAGTTTACTTGTTCCACGTCTTACCTTGTTTGATGTCTTCAGAATTGGCACTTCATTTTCCGAGTTAATTTTGGCCTCCATCTCCTCCCAGGTCCTTTCTGAGTTTTGAAACAGAATCCTGCAGCACAAAGAGTGGAATAGGTCTTAAAATTGCCATCCAAAAGCTGATTGTTTAAAAGACTTAATTATCACAACATGTGGCAACAAAGGAGATTAATGGATTAGTGACAGGACAGAGCTCCTTTCAGCTGATTTAGGAACATTCCAAAGTCCTTCTCTACCTGATGGCTTCTAGAGCAACAACAGGCTTTGAAGAGCTTGCACAAGACCTGGTAATCTGTGGGCTTTTCGAGAGCCTTGGGACAAGGGAGGAAAGAGAACAAAATCCACCAGTAGGAATACTAAAATTCCAAAGGCCAAATATCTGAGAGAAGAGGTGGCAAGAGACCACAATACCTCTTGTTCACTACATACCCATTTTCCTACACCGATTCCCTACCCCTTGATAATAAGGCTTTTGAAGATGTCAGTGCATTATCTTCCACAAAGAGCCAGTCAACATTTCAGGCCAGGGACAAAAAATTACTCACTTCATTTTTTCAGCTAGGTTTTCTGTATTTTCACGGATTGTATGTGATAACTGGGACACTGGGTTCAACATCAGGTTGTCAAAGATTACCTAAAATAAAAGGCAAAATCAGATAAAGAAATTTTATCCAAAAGAGGAAAAATTAAAAATATATATTCTTTTAGAGTAAACAATCCCCACTGAAATATCTTTATAGGGATGATATTTGAAGCTCAAGGGAGATTAAGATAGCATACAGCTTTGTTGTAGCACTTTAGCAGAAAGATTAACAGTAACCTGTTCAGTTGTTTTTGGTCTTTTTTTTTTTTTTTCTAGAAGAGTAGTGGAAGACAGTTGTTTGAAGTCACATAACTACTTAAACATTTCTGTAAGACTGTCCTGGTTTCAGTTAGGGTAGAGTTAATTTTCCTCTTAGTAGCTGGTAGGGTGCTGTGTTTTGGACTAGGATGAGAAGAGTGCTGATAACATGCTGATGTTTTAATTGCTGCAGAGCAATGCTTACACCAAGCCAAGGACTTTTCAGCTCCTCGCTCTGTCCTGCCACCGGGCAGGCTGGGGGTGCAGCAAGAGCTGGGAGGGGATAGACCCAGGACAGCTGACCCCAACTGGCCAAAGGGGTATTCCATACCATCTGACGGCATGCTGAACAATGCATAGGGGTGGCTAGCCGGGGTGGGGGGCCGGCTGGGCATCGGTCAGTGGGTGGTGAGCAATTGCATTGTGCATCACTTGTTTCGTACACATTATCAGTACTAGTACTATTTTCATTATTATTATTTTCCTATCTTAATAAACTGTCTTTATCTCAACCCACAGGCTTCACTTTCCCAAAGAGGGAGGGGGGAGGGTGAGCAGACAGCTGCGTGGCGCTTAGCTGCCGGCTGGGTTAAACCACAACAAGCCTCATAGGTACCTTCACCCCCAAAACCACACGTGTGCACACACAAAACAAAACAAAAAACATCCAAAGTGACTTATATCAGACACTTTAAGCCACTTTCACAGCCTGATATTCAGCCAGGCATACCCAGATTCTGCCACAACTGCTCCATAAGCAGCTCAGATCAGCACGTCCGTTGCAGAAAAATAAGGTGCTGTTACTGATTATGGACAGCTAGTCTCCTGACATGCTTCCTTGCCATTAAACCACCACATTTCAAAGTTGAGACATTTGTGTTTTTCTTTACAAGAGCAAGTGAAATAGCCAAAGTGGGCTGACACTGAACGCCTCCTCCCCAGTGATCAAGCCTCAGATCCTAGTGAAGCTTTACACAGGAGAGGAAACTTCCAGTCAGTGTTGGCTAAGAGGGTGATTTTCTGTTCCTTTTTTCATTTCTTTAACTCTATTTCTATACCAACAAAAGTGAGACCTCCTGAGCACTTTTTTGAGCAGCTGCCTTTTGCAGCTTAGAAAGAGCAGATATGCATACTGCAACTGGGAGCGATGTCATACATAAAGTCGGAAAATAAAGAAAAGGGTGGCCTGCCTCCTCACGGTTTCTTGTCCTTGTTTTTTTTGATGGATCCTCTTCTCTATTATCGTTCATATTTTGGTCAAAATCCTTCAGCTCCACTGATCCCGGAGGCACTTTCTGGTAGTTCAGACTTGCTTCTGGAATGTGCTGCACCAACTTGGAAATAATGAGTAATGAGTCATTAAAAATGAGTAGGGAAGGAGGCACACAGGCACTCACTGCAGGTATGGCAGATTTTCAGGCAAGCCCCAGAGGAACACTGATTCATTCAAGTCTTGTTCAGACAGGTATGGGTTCCTAAGCAAGTTACCAGACCCCAATCCTGCAAATATCTACCCACTGGAGTCATCCTACGAAACTCAGTGGGGCTATTCCAGTTTATAATCTTGAGACTTGAATATGTCATTGACCAGTACATCTTTTATAGGCTAAAACTCAAAAGGCCCTGTTTCCTCACATCTTATGTTTTAATATATCAATGCAACATTAAAGTGACACTAAAATTAATCAGAAAACATTTAATAACACATGGAAGGGATGAAAAAGGAATCCAAAACCACTGGTAATGCAGACAATTAACAGGAAGAACAGAAACAGCAAGACAGCTACTCCTGTTTGATTGATTGACAGACAAAAAACTCTAAAAGAAGGTGAGGAAAGGAACAGTGACAAGACAGGAATACAAAAATAATGGGATGGAAAGTGCACCTGAGATGGATATGCCAGCCGAAAAGATCTACGAGCAATCTGTGTTAAAACAGAAACAAAGAGATCAATGCTACTGAATGACTGTGACAACAAGTATCAAAGAACACACATTGTTATTTGGGGTGACATCCCCAAAAGCGCATTCCTGAGGACCAGCGCTCGCTGCCCACCCCCTTCAGCATGCACTGAAGCCCACGGAGGTGCTGGTCACCCACCGGTTCTGCAGAGGTGGTCTCGGGCAGCTCCCCAGTTACCTCAAAATGGGCAGTGCTGAGTGAAATCCCACGGCTCTCTGAGCACAGAGGGCTCTGGGGTTGGCAACAGCACTCAGCTCCGTAAGGAAGCCGTGTGCCATCCAAGCTCCAGGCTTCCCAAACTCTATGCAGTAGCACTTGGGTTACGCACAGGCAGAAGGCATGAGACTTCATGCTATGGGTGCACAACAGCCAAAATGTTTAGCTAGTAAGCTTCATTTTTTTAAGCAACTTTTTGTGAAGTGCAGAAACAGTGAGTTAGGCTGGATGCAGTGGTGAAACGTTGTCAGAAGGAAATGAGATATTCCTATAGTCCAGCAGATCTTGGCACTGTAGGAGCTGTAGGAGCAGCATCTGCTCCACCACCAGCAGGAGATTGTCATACACGATCTGGTCCGTTCTCATGCTTTCTGTTCTGTTGCATCCCTAAGCACCTCCTCTCCTCACACCAACAGTCATACTGCGCACATGAAACAGCAACTTCATAAATACAACTGGGATCTAAGTTTCTTGTTATATCATTATCAACTAAAAAAAAAAAAAGCCAACCAAATAATTTTGTGCAGGACTAAGACTTGCAGAAGTGGCCAGGGACTTGGGCTGACACACCTGACTCCACCTGCAGCCCTGCAGAGAGAGAACGGGGTCTTGTAACACCTACACACACACCACCCAAGGCATCCCAAACAACCTGGGACTTGGGTAAACAGGAACCACGAAGGTTTCACCCTTGCTTGCAGCAGGGCTCAGGACTCCAGGAATCTGGGTTATTGCATACTGTGTACCTGAGGGCTACAAAAACAAAAAACACCCTAAACATGCACTGGGGAACTGAAACCTTCCCAGGGTAACGTCCAAGCCAACTCTGGACCTGAAGGGCAGAACGTGAAGAGTAAGGTTTAAATCTAAGGCTCCATCCTAACTTTTAAGAGAACACATCCAGTTTTAGCTTTTAACCAAGCTCTGTAACAAAAGCAATTTAAAATGCAATTTGTTGGAGGCTGAGAAATGCTGCAGCACACACGGGTCCAAAGTGAAGCTTCTGCTAAGGTGCTGAACCCTCAAAAGTGATTCCAGTGTTAGCACTTTTAACTGCATTTTCCCCCCAGTTTTTTAGAGTAGGTGCAAATATTTAGTAGTAGCAAACCAAGGGCTAGCAGGATGGCATACAACACCTCGGGAACCAGAGATGTATAAGAGAGATGGTCACACACAGCACACATCGCTGTTTCTACAAGATGTTTCTACCACATTACTTTTGCTACTATAGTAAATGCTTCTCATCCTTTCCTAGAACATTGAATGTGAAGTTGTTTAAAAAACACAAACTTCACGGTGCTTAGCATCACACACTGATTCCCTAGCAACTTCCTTGCATTAAGCTCCAAGTAATTATTTTAGCACAGGCTCAGCAGCACCCAGACCTGCCCGATGCCCTCTGAGGGAGGCATGCCCGCTGATTCCAAGACCAGTCCCAAAGATGTGATGAGTATTTTACTAAACCCCACAGCAGTCCTGTTACTCCCAGTCACAACACGACCCCCAGGATCCCAAGCTATTCAGGATTCAGCTCGACACCTCAGCAGCACAAAGTCCTGCTGATTTAACCCGTTCCTGGCTATCACAAGGCATCTCCACTGATGCACGGCAGATCCTGGGTCTAACTGAACAGCCTCCCAGCCGCTGGTGGTGCTGCAGCCGCTGTTATCCAGCCCTGCTGGGAGGGAGGCTAGTTAAAAGCCTTTGCTGGGGTTTCAGCCTTCACTGGTTGAGCACACCAAAGGTGCCAAAAGCGGATGAAGGACAGGATCCTCCCGCACCACTGCCTGTGAGGGTGAGCAAGATCCTCCTCACTGCAATCGGACTGGAGCAAGACCCCCAAAACAGCGCGCACGTCTGTGATTTTGCTCCCTCCTGCCTGCTTGGAGTCCTGCATTACTGCTCCTGAGCATTACCTACAGCACAACACAGCCCTGTGAAGTCACGTCAGGGAGAAATCCTCAATTAGCCAGGGTCCGAGCAGTCCTGGCAAGCCGTTCAGCATCACCACCAGGCACTCTGAAGCCCAGCACTTTGCACAGCAGCCTCAGTCTCTGTGTTTTGCAGGCATCACCGCTCCTCTGTGCTACCCAGCAGCAGGGAACAACCTTCTGTAGGTGCTGACTTAGGGCCGCACCCCTCAGTGGCACTGCAGGAAAGTAGGTGTGCTTCCTGCTGGAAGGAAGTGGGTGCTGGCCATCACCAACCCACAACAAACGTCGCATTTGCAAGTCAGAAGTAAGGTAGATACACCACCTTAACTGCTCAACAGAGCAGCACAAAAGGCAGTTCTGCAGGTGTGGCATTTGCATGGAAACAAAGCAATAAAACACCATCTCAGAGCCTGCAGTTATTGTGAAATGTTTGCGCACTGTGGCTCAAAGCCAAATGGCCCCTAGCAGAAAACCCTTCCCTGAGCAGGCTGCAGCTGACCAGGGTTTATTTAACACAAGCACAGCCCTGCACACCTCATCTTCCAGTAACCTCCCTAAACTTCTGCTTTGCACCTTCAGCAATGAACACAGCAGGGTCACAGGGCCTCCAAGTCCTCTCCTAGCAGGGCAGCAAGTTTGGCCTCAGCTTTAAATCCTGTTTAGGACAGACCTACAATTCTTATAACAAAGACAACAGAGGACCAAGAGGCCCAGCTGAACAGCAAATAAAAGGAGAGAGATATTTTTAGCCCCATGCTGGTCGTAGACAGGAGGGAGTTTGCCTTTAAACAGCAGCAAAGGCAATTTTACTTTAGCAGCTGCATCCTCCAGGGCACCTTGCAGCTCTGAGCTTGGGCTGAGTCCCTGAGCTGCTGCACTGGTGAGACAAATTAAGAAAAGGCCTCCATCCTCCCGAAGCTAACTCCCTCCATCCTTGCCCACCCCACAGGCTGCAGAGCGGAGCCTCTGCCCTGGCCTGCTGACACACAGGTGTAGGGAAGTGATTTAAGAAACCCCTGCACAGCATTTCAGAAGCCCTGGCAGAAAGGACACAGCACAAGATCAAAACACACAGCTGGTACTGAGGGAAGAGCTCACCGTGTGCATGCAGGGCACACAGCCAGCACATTGCCTGGAAAAAGGAGGGAGGCTCAGCCTCCCCAGCCCAGGAGCATTGCACACCCACCCCATCCTGCTCCTCAGGGACAAGTGTCCAACTAGAGGCCATCGGGCCCTTCGGAATCTAACATTTTGACATTAGGGCCCTTCTGCTTCCTGGAGATGCTGTAAGGATGTACCCAACAAAAGCGCAACCTGCCTGGTTTTATTATAAAACAAATAAGCAAACAGCAAAATAAAGAGCACCCTAAACAGATTGCAGTCAATCTGCTCCTGTTATTTTTTTTAGGATGGCAAGGGCTTGTAATGCTGCAGAACCCAAGGATGCTGCCCTGATCTCCCACTACAGCCATGCCCCGCACACCTGCTAGAGGCTGAGATTTCTGCCATTCAGGTTCTTACCTCTTCTCTCGCCGATATGGTAGAAGCAGGAGTGTTGGGCACAGAGCTGAGGGAGGTGCTTGGTCCCGTCCCCGACGAACTCTGTGAGTCCCCATCTCCAGCAACATCATGAATCTCTCGAGCAAGGATGGCCACATCCTTCACCAAGGTCTGGCTTAGTCTGAAGCACAGGGCATGAAGCACAGCCGTTAGTACACATGATACAACACACCTAATATTCATTATATGTATAAAGCATCTGCAAAACATTTTTTACTGTCAACCACAGGAAGTCTGTAAGAATTACAACCTCTGCAGAGGCTAGGGAAAGCTTTGGGGTGCCTTGGCACAGCAATGAGGAATGCTCTGGCTACATACAAGAGCAGCAAAATAAATCCACTTCTCTCCTATACCCAGCTTCAAAGCAGAGATTAAATTAAAAACAAATTCTAGTTAGTACACACTATCAAAAAGCGTTGGAAATGATCCATAAAGAAGCTTAATGTTACTGTTCCCCAACCATTCTTCTTTTTTTTCCCTCCATCTTTTAAACAGAACATGGTCCCTTCTTCTTGGGACTTTTACTTTCACCTATAAAGCACAAAGAAGGAAAATGGGATTAACAAAACCATTGGTGGCCATTGTATTCATGGCTTATTTCCAAGGTTATTTTTCTCTTTAAGCCATTAAACTAAGAAGCAGCAACGAAAGCATTCTTCCACTGCGAAAAAAATAATTAAGCTCTTAAACCTTATGGAAATTACCACAGTGTGATGGCCTGCAACATGGCTAGAGCTCTCCTAGAAAGCCAAAAAGTGTATTCTTTATTACACAAAGAATAAAAACCGCAAACTCTTTCCTTCTCCCTTGTGGTTTACAAATCAAAATATGCCTCCATCATCTCCAAAAGGGATGAGGGATTACCTGGGTTATGCATGGCATACCTTAGAGTGATCTTTTCAGAAACCAAGTCTCAAAAGTTGAAGCCCCTTTACAGGTCTCCAGTTAACACTCAGTGACTGCAGAACCGTGCTCTGCTTTTCTACATCTTGAAACCAGCTTCTAAGTCTCTGGGTTGTTAGTAGCAGAGACTAAAAAGTCTCAGACTGAAAGTAGCTGTTGTGATAGTTTTAAAGGAGAGCTTAGAAAGAAGTCTCCCAGTTAGATAGCTTCATCTGAAAGACATCTTCACTTGGAAAAAAAATAAAGGCAATATAATAGAGCTGTCAGTTCATCCAAACATTTCCTCAGAAAGAAAATGTGTAATTGAACTAACAACAAGTAGTTTGATCTGCCTGCCTAAGGTGCCCCTATCCGTGCTGGTTTTGGATAGAGCTGTCACCGAACGCACCCATTGTGCCATTCACTTACTGTAAACAAGTGGCGTTTTCCCTTTTAACTCCCTCTGACTACTTCAAACCCCTCCCAGTTAATTTGGGAGCAGCAACGGAAATCAGAGCAGCAATTAGAAGCAGACTATGTGACCGAGTTCTGCAACGTGCCGAGCCAGACGAGGCTGATGCAATCACTTATTTATAGCTCCTGCGTGCCCGAGTGCTCTCCCGTGGTAGGGACACTGCTACGAGGGAAATCAACATTTCCCCCCCACACACACACCACACACACTTCTTACAGCACAGGTAAAGCAGCTTGGTTTGAGGGCTGGCACGTTTTCTACAGGCTGCCAGCAGCGTTCAGGAAAGAAAGCTTTTTGAGATCCGTGCAGCAAGTGATGCGTCTACTGTGGAAACGCTGGCCCGGAGCACGCCAAGACAGCTTCCTACGTCAAAATTATTTCAAGTATGGCCAGCACAATGGAGGACCAGTATTTCTGGAAAGTTGGCATGACACAGTCGCATATTAGAGATGTCAGGCCTCAAACGCCACTGTTTAAAAAAAGAAACTATTTGCTTTACTGCCAAAGTCCTCCAGGCAACCACAGGACCACCAGTACACAATAGCTCCCGTATCCACAGACATCAAGCTAAGCAACAACTCATTTATATACAGGGCACAGACAGGTTTTCTTGTCTGGATTTGATTGTGCCAGCCAAAGAGGTTTCTGCCCTGCAGCGACTGCTTACTGCTACCTCACCGGCTTCAGGCAAAGCAGCTGCAACAGCTTACATCCTGGCTGTTTGCTGATCCATTTGATTTCCTCTGTAGGGGAATTAGGACGGTTCGCATGAACTGGTCTGCGCACAGAGAGCACCTTCCAGCAGAACGTGGTGACAAGCAGAGATAGGTACATGCTTTTACCTTAAAGCTAAAAGAGGATACCTGTCCACAGCTCGAACAAGAAAGAAACCCACGAACAACCCAGCTTCCCTGCACCTTGGCATTTTCTAGATGAAAGGTACAACCAGCACGGCCTGGCACAGGCTGTGAAGCTTCAGGAAAACATAGCGATGCTCATGAAGGGAGGCGGGGGACACACACAACAGGGGAGTGTGCCTCTTTTTCCACCTCCACGCCTCTGTTTTGAACACCAAGGAAAACTCAACCCATTGCTGCCCAGCTCCTCACCTGGCTATTTCTGCTATCTCTGCTGTTTGCGCCATGAAGTTGTAGGGGTCAGGGTGGTCGTCAAACTCTTCATCATCATCTGTTTCTCTGCCGTTGTGTTTCTGCTTGCCCAGCCCAGAGCCACGCATCCTCGGCGTCTGTGTGGCTGTTGAAGTATGGGAGCGTTTGTGTTTAGGGGAGCTGTGATTTGAGCCATATTCCTCCTCCGAAGTAGAAGTGTAATCTGAACCCTGTGGTCTCCGCCTTGACGCTTATAAAAAATGAATTGGTTTCAGACCAAGGAAAGTGAAGAGGGACTACAAAAGGGCAAAAAGGTAACACAACACTAGCCCAGGAACACAAGGGAAGGAGAGTTTCTGTGCAGGTTTCAAGTTAAACAGCACGTTCTCAGAGCTTATTTCAAAGTTGAGCACTTCCGTGGCTCCTGTCCGCTCTACAAATTTGGAGTGGGGAATTCCAATGCAAAACCAAAATGACTTTTAACAGCTCCAATGTATGAAGTTATTACCACAGACTTTGCTTTCCCTGCACAGAAGCTCTGTGTATAAGTAGCACACGTTTCAGACTCCTCAATCCCACAGAAATCCTTCTCTGAAGAGAGCCCAATTTTCAAGCCTGCAGACACCTTACCAATTAGTTTCAAGTACAAGCAAAAGGAAGGGTTTTTTGAGTGAAGCAGAGATGATGGTACTTGGTTTTATTTGTAAAAGTCCACACCCCCACCTCCTGCCTCGCAGCTCCCTGTCACTGACACTCTACAAGAGGCGTTCACACCAGCCAGCCGTGAGGACCGGATCCAGCCCCTGAAGTCGAGGGGAAGCTGCCTGCTTGTCCCAGCTGGTTCTGCAGCCACCCAGGTCCTTGTTGCATGGGAAGCACTGAGATGTCCAGGTATCAACCCTTTGATTTGAAAACTGGGCTCCCAGAGTTTCCTGTCTCATGGCACTCTCTGCAGAGTGCTTCATTCCTTCCTTCCTTGCCTGGACGATGAAGACCCACCAAACACAAAGTTGGCCACGTTACTGAAAATTACAGCACCTAAGAGCTTCACCGAGGTTATCATAATGCTAAACCACTGAAAGCAAATTAAGCCAGCATCATGATCACGCAAACAGAAATAATTAATTTGGCATATAAGATGGAGAGAGAGAGAGACTAGACAGTTACCACAGAGAGAAAAAAATGTTCCTATACATTGTTATCTCAGCTATTTACAGGTCACGGCTCAGGATTAAAAATATATACAGAAAAATAAATCAGCTCATATTCCACTAGCAGAGGTTTTTGTTTGTTGTTTTTTTTAAAGCACGGTTTCAAATCAAGAGGTCACTCTGCCATTGAACAGGGACTTCAAAATTAAGGGCCTGATTTTCCATCCCTGCACACCAAGGGCCATCAGAATCTAGTCCCTCAGTATCATTGAAATCACATTGAGTAAACAAGTCACGTACACAGAGGAGCAGGGGGATACCAGCCCTTCTCTTTCAGAACTGGTACCTTGGATTATCCTGACGTTATCTGCGCTTTTCACATAACGTTACCTCAGATGCCTGACAAGCCACTGGCATTTCTCGTCCCAAAGCCAGATATTTTATTCTGTTCCTCTGCTAGCAAGATTAACTTTCTCCCACTGGGATGGTTGGAAACCATCGTGGTTAGCTAAATGTTTAAGAAATCCTTGAATAAATCAGCCACATTTGTCTCCTTACTCCCAAGGCCTGACACTCAGTGTTTTTAATGGTTATCGTATCGTGCTCAAAAACACCTCGATGGCACTGTGCAACGGTTCAGTTCACCAACGTTTTGGTTTTGTCCCAGGAATGAGGTGCTGGGTGCTCGTTCACAATGTCTGCAACGTTAGTATAGGAACATGCATCACACACCTGCTACAGCACTACGAAGCATGAGGAAGTACAACTAGTCTATTCAGAGCTTGTGCAAGGTCCACAATCCTACCAAGGAATTAGGAGGTTAGTATTTTAAGAGCAGCTAATTCAAAGAAAGGATTAGCATCATGTGCTGCAGCTATGCTCAAGGAAAGGTGTTAGCGTGCTACTACAAAGCTCTGCAAATCAAAAACCAATTCATTTGAGAGCAAGAACTGGCCAGCTCTTATGATTTTTCTCCAGATGATTTGAAGTCTGTGGTCCAAAGGCAGAGGGGTGTGAAGAGAACCTCCTGTTTGTAAAACCCGGACCACATCGTACTGATCTGAATTTGTTATTGATTAACACAAAGTCAATAAGAGCATCATCTCGAAAAAGGCAAGAGAGCGACTCTACACACTTTGTAGCTAATTTACATTCTGATTTACAAGCATATACAAATGTGCAAGAAGAAAGTCATTAAAATAAAGGGAAGCTGGATGTGCTAAAACAATCCAAAATCAAAACAAGCAGCAAACAATATTTTTAGCATGCAATAAAAATGAAGAGTGCAAGAAAGATAATTATTTCAACTGCATGAAAGGACGTGAAAAGGACACATCCGAAACCCTTACAAAAACACAGATCTGCTCAAAACAGCATCCCTCTCAACAGGCCTGAGAAACTCAGCCAAAGCAGTTCTTCCTGTCCCTTTAGCCCCCCATCATTCCTAAAAAACAACGCAAACAGCCCTGCTTGGTCACATTCATGGTAGGTCAAGGAGCCTGGCCATAGACCAGGTCTTAGACTGAAGGCATAAGCACTATCTGGGACAGTCTCTGATTGCCAATTACTGTACCAGAGCCGTCATCTGCACTGTCCCCACCTCTTAATTAAAGGCTGTTTTAACCATGACCGATGTTGATATTGCGAGGGTCTGTTCATAACAGGCTGCTGAGTGTACAGCTAGAGAGCAAGACAGCCCCCGAACCTCCTCCTCGCGGGCAGCGTAACTGAGCGCCTTCCTTACCTATGGCAAAAGTGAATCAACAGACACAGCAGAGGGAACCTCGTGGGGCAATCAAAATGTAGAGTCCAGCTCCATGCTTGCATTTACAGCAAGAACAAGAGAACAGCCTTTAAAACACAGGGACGTTAATTTATTTTCCTGTTTCAGGTGCCTTCAAACCGGTGCCTGCCACCATGGACATTAGCTGCCATCAATACCATTAGCGCCATTGCTGGAGCAAACTCTGAGTTTCAGAAGTCAAAGAAAAGCAGAACAGAACTGGAAAGGCATTAAATTCTACCTTTTTAACAGAAACAAAAAAAAGGCTAACATTTTCCTGCTAGATGGCAACCAGGTGCTCAGAAAAAGGAAGTCAAGAAATTAAAAAATAAAAAATAAAAAAAGCTATCTGATATCTTCACAGGCAACACCAGTGACATCTCACTGGGTATGGGAGACGCTCTGCTGCCTCCAAACCCCACCGCACAGGAAGCATCACCCTCACCCTCCATCACTGTCATGAATGCAGACTGTTGTACTCACCCATGCAGCACTTGAAATAGTTGGGATACCAACCGCTGGCAACTGTGTCCGGCCTATAAATCAGAAAGAGGGAAGTAAGGAGAAACAAAGCACGAGCACTTACTGGACGTGGAAGAATACTTGACACTGCTCGAGCGGGTCCTGCTGAAAGGCTGCTTGGCAGAGGCAGCAGCCGCCGTTTTCCTCGCTGCGGCTCTGACCTCCGCAACACCCGTCTTCCGATAGGACTCCACACTCCGGCCCGAAAACGCCGACCTCGACTGCGCGGTTTCAGAGTCACTGGGCACCGTGAAGGAACCCGCCCGTTTCCTCGGCATGGCGAGGATGTCAAGCCGGGAGAGCTTTTTTGTCTCCGTGGACTGCTTGGAGCCCGGCGCAGTGGCTTCGTGGTTGGAGGCTGTTTTCTCGGCATCAACACACTCGTTATCCGAAGCGTCGCCCAGACGGGCGCGACGGAGCTTGGAGGCCCTGGTGGGCCGCGGGGTGGATAAACTATTGGAGCGGGTGAGAACTTGCTGGATCTTCTGCACATTTGGCGTCGCTTTGCTGTGCTCCTCCTTGGCAGCCTGAGGAAAAGGCTTCCTTCTGGGAACTGGCCGCGTTACCGAGTGCTCGTGGTCAGACACGACCGCGTCTGGGACCGGCAAGTAGGGCAGGCTCGAGCTTCTCTCATCATCCGTGAAGTCGAGCGAGCCCCGAGTCCCAGCGCTCCGCTTCATCTGGAAGCGCTTGGTGGCCTCCACACACCTCGGTGCTTCCGGCACCTGGGTCTTCCTCTTCTCCGTCAGCCTGTCCCGTGCGCTCGGCTGCCCGCACTGGTCCTGGATGGACGGCGTGGAGGAAGATTTCTCCTTCTGCAAGCTCGCAACCGCTTTGCGTTTCGGGGCGCTCGTGGGGACGTTTTTGCCGCTCACCAAGCTGACCGTGCTGGCTGTGTCCACGTCGGAGTCGCCAGACAAGGAGTCCTCCAGCTGACCAGCAGTTTCTGAGGCCTCCAGCTGTTGGCTTTGACCAAGAAATTTGGCTTCCAGCGCTGCCAAGGCAGTTTCAGTATCCTTAAGGAGTAGATGAGTGTCCTGACCAAAGTCCATGCGGGTTGACCGAACGGCCTCTAAATCTTTAAGCAGAGGGTGACTTGAAATATGCGGAAGTTTATTTTGAGGAACGCTGCTGCTTGATTTATCTTTGGTAAAGCTTTCCTGTCTAACAAAAGATGATGTTTCCTTTCCTGCCACATTTTCCTGGTCTTGAGGACTCTGGTGAAGGGAAATAACCATTTTTCCTGCTGCATTAATGTAAGCACTGACGTCTTTGACCGGTGGCTTTCCAGGAACAGGTGTGCCAGCAGACTTGAAGGAAAACTCCTGATCCTTGCTGTCTTTGTCTGCTCGAGAATGGGCCATGCTCAGGCAGAGCTTGGAGGCAATCCCCACATCATTGCTGTCATCGCCAATGTAGAACGAAGTAGAAACTGCCTCACTTACAGCTCTCATATTTGTAACGCGGGGGGCTCCTGGCTGCCGGCTCTCTGATTTTGTGTCTTCTCCCGTCTGATCCAGCATTTTATTGTTTTCTTTGTACTTCCTGCTTTTTTCTGAGCTGAAGCCATCGTCGGATCTGCTGGCATCACTGAGGCTATCTGGATCCAAGTCTTCCTGGATGAAGAGGCGGCTGCTGGGATCACCATAGGCTTCCACACAGTGGTCCTTCACGACGGTTCTCTTTGTAACCTCGGAATAGGCCTCCTGGCAGACCAGAACTGTGGGCGTGGGGCTGTCCGATTTATCGCTCGGCGGGAGCTGGGGAAGAAGGCGCCTCGTTCTCAAGGGTACAGCGTTTTCTGGTTCCCCAGGTTTTGTGGCTACACTGCTTTCTGAAGGGAGTTAAGTGGACACAAGTCAAGTGTTGTACTACTATATTGCCTTTTTTTCCTAAACAACTAAGAGCTTAATCGTGCAAAGTGAAAGTCCACAAAACCACTGAAAAACAGAGTGCAAAACTAAAGCTTGTGTTTAATACAAACATCGTACTTGGGCCAGACTCCTGTTCAGTCCCTTTATGTTTACCAATACAGAAACCCAAGGTAAACTTAATTCCCTTTCTGGGTCAGAGGGCTCAACACCTGCCCTCTGAATTTGAAATCCACCCAGGACATTCTCCCATAATCTACCTCTCAGTACAATCACATACATTTAGAGGCCATACTATGAATCTGCTGGCATCAATCTACCATAAAAATCAGACCACAGGAAGGATGTGAAAAGCCATCAAGCCAAACCATTGCAGTGATGCAGTGTTTTCAGTGCACTCTACACAATGTAGATGATGTTTCTCACAAGTTCTCATTTGATTGTATCCTACAGCAAAGCCTCAGAAGAAAGATGCTAATAATGAAAAACTGAATTAGAGCTCATTGCCCCAGCGTGGGTGCTCCTCAGCATGAACACACTTCACAGAAAGAGCGCTCTTATTTGTCCCCTGCTGGTCAGGACTTCATATCTGATACCACCTTTAAATACCAGGGTAACTGGTTGGATGGCTATGGTAATATTTCAAATGCTCTGGGAGTCGTTTTCTCACGTGGTGTGAAAACAGTGGCAGTAACCTCCAAAACAAAGGTTTCTTTTAAGCTTTACTCAGTCTGTCTCTAGCTGTTGTTGACGTGAAGGTAACAACAAATATTTCCAAACAAAAAAGGGTAAAAGCATTTCTAAAAGCCAACAAAGCACTGTTCTCCCCTTCTCACGTATCAGGACCTGGGGATTTGTAAGCTGTCTTCCTAACTGTGATGGGAACCTGATCTCCCACCACTCCCTTCTCCTCCCCCATTCCTAGCTTTCTATGCTAATCTCCACATTTCAAACCTGTCAAACTCCAGAACAGCCTAAAATTCTCATCATAGCCAGGCACAGGAGAAGCATACCCCCCAAAAAGCACCAGTCAGCAATTATGCTCCAAGACAACTTGCAGAGCGTTTTTTTCTGGCATCATTAGGCAGTCTAAGGAGTTACTCGGCTAGTTAACACCCAAGGCCCTTATAATCTTTCTGCTTCCCGGGTGCCCTTCAGTCGTATCAAATACAACACTGAAGAACTTGGATGACTCTGAAATGCAAACCAGAGGCACTCTCTATCTTCGCTCCACTGGGAACAATTCACCCTGCCCTTCCCGCCCACAAATACATTAGCTGAAACAGAACATAAGCCACAGCCAGACACCCAGAAGCCCATAATTCCTGCTTTTCATATCATCCTGATTTAGATTCAGGCACCTTCCAAAGGTAACATCAGGTTGAGACTTACCTGTACCTCCGTCAGCCTGCCCAGAAACAGATCCAGAGTCAGAGTAACTGTCGGCAAGGCTCGCCCACCTAGACACCCACTTCTGACTGCCCTGAGCTGCTGCAGACATCTACAATGAGGTGGGGAAGGTGGTGTCAGAAAGACGGTTTGTAAAACAAATCTTAGCCACAAAATCTCTCTGCTCACATCCCCATCACCCAGTCTCCTCAAAACAGAAACCAACCCACACATCACCTTTCCATCCATCCAGAAAACCCACTCACACCTCCACCCTCCCAGCAAATCCACCTGGACTGTCCGTACCTGCATGTCAGCCTGAGACCCACTCACAGCTTTTGAGGCAAATGCCTGGAGCAAGGGTGACTTCTGACTAGTGCCGTTTTCAGTGATTAAATGCTGATGGGAACCAGAGTCGTCTTTTTCACCTTTTATGACTGGTCTAAAGACTGAGGATATTCTGGAAAAATCAGGTGACTCAAGAACACCAAAAACCTGAAAAGATGTTTGTGTGGGAGACATTAAAAACGGAAAAAGAAAAAAATATTAGCCTCAAATTCAAATCTATGAAGCCTTATTCACACACAAACTACGATCCCAAAGGGCCAGAAACACTTGCCAACCCTTCCATACAAATTAACTAAATCATTTTCTTCTCTACTGCACAGTAGCAGTTTAAAATACACTTATTCACGGAATCCCACTCACACCCACCTTTTCTCTCATCCGCATTATTTTGGTGCATTGTCTTTAACAGCAGTAGCTTTCACTGACTGAGCCCCTTTTCAGCCCCGAGAAATTTAGGATGAGTATCAGGAATCTATTTATCAGCTAATTCATGGAGAATCAGGGGAAAAAAAAAAAAAAAAAAAAAGGAAATTTCCATCTCCAGGGTCTTTCATAGACTACAGCAGTGACTGGGCTGAGAAAAGCAGCCTTGCATAGCCATGGAAGGACAGACAAGTGCTTAAGCTAGCTGGCCAGCTTCCCTCTGGAGATGAACAAGCTTTCCTAGGGGAGTAAGCAGGATCCATGCCTCAGAAAGGCTTGTTTCCCTCCCCTGACTGCAAGTAGCACAGGAGAAGAGGAAAGCATGGAGGGTACCTAAGTTTGGACACTGATAGCCTGAAGTTCTCCACTCTCACTTCCCTTAAAAAAAAAAAAAGTGTGTGTGTAGTGGCAGAGGAACAAAAAGCAAACACCCCAGAACCTCAGCAAGCCCAAAATTCCCATCATCTTCCTTCCTGGACAGAAATACAGAGTTCTGGTGAATTATTTCCCAACTGACACGTCTATGCTGCACCAAGCCTATGGCACAGCTAAGAGCAGAGTTTGACCAGCCTGCCTGACCTGGGCACATACCTGCCAAGACTGCTCCCCAGAAACTGTTTTTCTTTTGTGGTATTTTGCTCATATTTCCCCACTAGAGCAACAAAAGCACCTAATATTAGGACTAGGGCCTTGCTGTGGCTGAAACACCCTGCCCTGAAAGCTTCCGATCGCATTTCAAACAAGATGTAAGGAAGAAGTGTAATAACCAAACAAACAAGGGAAGCTAGATCGCAGCCCACAGAGCACCGTATATAAAGCTCCAAAGCCAGGTTCAATTAAGGCCTCCTTTAAATCTTACCATCCTCCTGCCCACGGTTCACTAAATGTTCACAGCAACTTGCCAGTTTTGTTTTCCTAATAGACCGCAGATGAAAGTTAAACCTGAAGATCAGCCAAACTTTGGTTTGCCCTGGGGTTGCCTGGCTGGGTGGGGTATTTTTAAGCCTCACCCTCATTTTTTTTTTTTTTTTGGAAGGCTACCATTCACTTTGCAAAATCTAAACAAGCATGATCCATCTAGGATTGCCTCTGCCCTAGACCACACCCTTTGCTATCTCAACTAGCTGGCGCTTGCCCCGCCAGCCAGCACTACCTTCTAGCCGAGCAAAACTACACACCACCTACCACCAGGACTTGTGAACAATGAAGAACACCGGCCCACGGCTGTGTTTCCCTCGGCCTGCCACAGGATGCAGTGCCAGCGATGGGGTGCAGCTCCACTATTCGTAACGGTGGGCAGGAGGTGAGGCATGGCCAAGGCAGAGTATCGCGACCAGCCACAGTCCTGGAGACCAGAGCTTCTCCCAGCCATGGTGCTCAGCAGGACCAGCCTGATCCTTGTTCTGCTGCTGCCCTTCCCTCTAAACATACGGAGAGCCCACTTGCACCTTAGCACCTGATCTCATTTTGGAAGCAAGACCACTCTTTGCTGAGGGCTTACCTCGCTTTCTTGCATTTGGTGTTTTTTTTTGTTTGTTTGTTTGTTTGTCATTTTTACTGTTTGGGCTATTTTGTTGTTACTGATCTTAAGACCAGCCTCACAGTCTGTTGACACCTATCCTTAACACAGCTCAGCCAGGATGATTTCCCACACCAACCACAACCCCCTTCTGCACCTGATTTAAGATGGCAGCAGCTAATGAAGTTAGTTAGACCATTTGTCACCAGCTGCAGAAGCACAAGCCTTCAGCCCCCCAGCTCGCTGGCCAAGCCCAGAAAAGCAAGCAGCATTTACCTGATCTATCATTTTCCGCGCTTCTTCCACCTCTTTATCCTGCGACTCCGTCTCGATGGTGTATGTGCCCGTCTCGCTCACGCTATCTTCCTCGTCGTTCCTCCTGCCCTGGGCTGACTTTACCTCCGGAGGTGGAGCAGAGGCAGACTCTGGTTCTGATGATATAACCACGCGTGGAGCTGCCGGCACGGGCTGAGGTGCTGGTTTCTCAGCCCCTGCCTTGCCAGACTGAGAAGTCTCCCGCAGGTACTCGGCCATAAAATCCTGAGCCATTTTAGACTTCCTCCCAACGCTCCCGTAGGTTTTGCCTGATGCTCTGGAAGCGGAGGAGGATGAAGAGCTGATCCGATCCTCTGTCTTCTCTCTCTTGAACGAGCTAGCTCTTTGGGTCCCCGTGGAGCTGTTACTGGGTTTGCCCGCCTGCATCCCGACGTGGGATGGAGGCACCGCATTGCCCTGCTTCTCGGCCGGCAGCGCGTTCTTGCGCTTCTCGACCTTGGTCTTCAGCCCAGGATCGGTGTCGCTCTGGGAGGAGTGAGCGCTGTGCGTGAAGGACTGCGACCGCTTCTTCCGCGGCGTGTCCTCAAAGAACTCGATGACGAACGCCTGCTTGTTGTGCAGCATCTCGTGGGGGTCACGCCTCATCTGGCGCTGCAGCTTGGTTTGCTCCACCGCCCGTTCGCTGCCTGTCGTCGTTGTCTCCTTCTCTGCCTTGGGTGCCACAGGGTCTTCCGAGTCGCTCTGCGTCCCGTCCTCGTGCCTATTGCCTGGAAACAAGTCGTGCATTTGACTTACATTCTCAGGTTCTGTGGCCCTGCCATCGCCTACCAACTGAAATGTATCTTTTGAGTTAAAAGAAAAAGATCCTACAGGAAATAAACAACTCCAAAGACACCTACTGTGCTAGTGGGATTGTATCCCTTCAGGGGAAAAAAAAGGAGTCTGTCCCAAATCCCACTTTACACAGCTGGCTGGCTATCAAATTATTAAAAGTAATTCAAGAAATCATTTCAACCCCAAGGGGTTTTGAATTTGTAACACAGAATGTTTTAGATACGTGAGGCGTTGTTTATTTCCTTTTTGCCATTTAAATACATGCAATGCCATTATTTTACCGTTCTACCCAGTTACTGTAGTCCGAGATTACCTTATTTTGTTCTGTTACACAGGAGAAATCTCTCCGCAGAACCTATAAATGAACCCTGTGCACCACATCCCAAGGAACCAAATCCCCGTGATGAAGAAGCCACGAGAGCAGTGCGTTACCAGCGCATGCACCTCCAAGCACCCACGTTACCCCTCTCTACAACAGGGAATGAAACAGCATCTAACTGGAGAAGTGAACTCGCAGGATTCTGCACTCCCCTGAAGATTTTGGAATCACACCGTGACAGCCCAGAAGTCACACCAGCCTACCACCAGCCAAGCAAATGTTAAATCATAACGTAGAGTTCACTAAGCTTAAAGTAAGCTTATGCTTATTTTTGTTACTG
The DNA here is from genome assembly GCF_011077185.1 of Oxyura jamaicensis. Taxonomy (NCBI): domain Eukaryota; kingdom Metazoa; phylum Chordata; class Aves; order Anseriformes; family Anatidae; genus Oxyura; species Oxyura jamaicensis. Next base: position 45,852,891 of record NC_048897.1, on the reverse strand, counting down.
ACAACCAACTTTACAGCCTTCCCTTTGTATCAGTGATGCTCTCTGCCCCTCAGCACCTTAGTTCAGGACTCTCAGAGATTAAGTTAAAGTAAAACAAACAAGAAAAACCAAACAAACCTTTTTTTGGAGAAGGAAACGGGTGTGAAGGCACACAACTTGATTCATTCAACGACCGGGAACCTGTCATCGGGAGAACGGGGAAAGAGGTCTCTGCGCTCTAGACTGTAATATGCAGCAAGATATACTGGCTAAAATACCACGTGTTTGAAAGGAAAACTGCTCAAACCTACTTTGCAAGTTCTCCAGGCACAGGGGTGAAGACCATTTATTACCACGAGTTAACTGTGAAAGATTAGAATTTAATACAAGAACCATTCAACCCAGGAGTCAGTCCTCTGAGGAGTCTGCTAACACCTTCCTGAAAAAAGCCGGCACTTTGCATTGTGCCCCGAGGGCTGATAAGCTGCGTCCTTGAAAGGGAAAAGTTCTTCAATTAAAGGGTCTTGGCTAGGAACTCTGCTGAATGCAAACTGTGAGGATGCAAGGAAAAACACCGTGCCTATGGATGCCCCGGCAGAACACCATGCACATCCCCTCAAGCAGCTAAGACCTGAACTCTCTGGTCTCAATACCAAGCTTTACATTCACCAAAGTGTTCCTGAAAGGGAACAGATGTTGCTAATGAACCCCAGTGGTGGGTGTCTGTGATCCTAAGACCCGAACCTGGTACGCAGCCAGCTGTAGCCTCCCTCCAAGGCATCTTCAAAATCAGCCCCGCAAGAAGAACACGTTACACAGCCACCACAGATAAATGACGTGCCGTCCTCTGCCAAAGCAGAGGTAGGTAAACTCCTCAGGCCACCAACACTGCATTTTTTAATCAAATGTCCAAACAGTTGATTTTTGATATGCGAATTATGCATTAAGTTACTTCAGCTTCTTTCCATGCCTCACGGACTGCAAAGAGGTGAGTGCAGCCAGTCTAGTACTCTCTGCATTGCTCAGGAAACCCCTGGGATGAGCAGCTGCTGTCTAACACTGGTTTTCTCCAGGAGGAAAGAGGAGAGCTAGTGAAACACATTTGAATCCCTGACAGACTGCGTTCTCCAACAAGTCAACAAAATCCAGAATCTCAATTAGGAAAAAAACCACCACACACAAAACCCAACACCACCAACTTCTATCACAGCCACAGTAGACTGAACAGAGGACCTGAAGTACCCAGGCAGGCCACCTCAACATTCTCCTATCGGGAAGAACTAGAAACAATGACAGCAAAAGAGTTTAATTTCCATGTCACGCCAACCCCCTTGTCTGGGCATGTGAAACTTTCTTGACCTTAGGAGCTTCTCAAAAACACATACACAAAACAACAAGTTGGAGGCATAATACATAAAACTCTTCCCATTAAGAGGAAGATTTTTCCAACAAGGGCTGAACAAATAAATATTCCTTTGAGGGAAAACAAGGTATTGCTTTCTTAAGAAGGACCTCAAGTACAGGTAGGTCTAGTAGCCTCCAATATGATTTCATTTGCAGTCTGCAACGACAGCTTTTCCAGCACCTGCACAGCCTCTGAATACAAAGGCAGCGAGAATGCAGTCATCTGTGGTGTTCTCCTCACTGCTTTGTGCACAGCCCAAGAGAGGCATCCAAGCAAACTCAGACCGCGCAAAAAATATATTTAAAGTCATGTGAGAATCAGGTGACTCCCACCAGCTGCACTAAGAATTAGGTTACAAACTGCATTTGAAAATCTCCAAAGAATTCCTCATAGTGTCACAGTTAATAGGAACTAGGCGCACAAAACCTGTAATTTTTGAACAGTCCGGGATTTCAGAGAAGCTTTGGAAGAAGATTTCTTCTCTTAAACTAAAAATACAACTATTTCTTCCACTGTTGATCATGTGTATCTCAACTCTATCACCAATCACCATGCCATGACCTTTGGTCATTGTACCCATGAGGATCACACTTAGCATCTTCCAGACTGCAGCTAAATAGAAAAGTCACTTCTTTAGCTAGGAGAAGCCAGGAGAGGAAAATCCACCATAATACCATGTTTACCAGCCTGCCTGACTACATGGAAATGACTCTGAACATTTAAAAATCAAAACCCTTTTTTCAATCACTGCTAATGCCAAGATAGGGATATAGATGTTGAGAAACCAGATCAGAGTCCCCAGGCCAGCATCACATATGACTTCAGGGCTGGGTGAGAAGAGCCTACTTGCTGGGTTCAAAACCATTAACAGTAATTAAAGAAATACTCTTCATCTTGCAAAGATGAGCAGAGATAAATAAGTGCAGTTCTCCCTGACAGGAGAAGGATTTTCCCCCTTTAGTATGTTGCATTTACACAGCCAACCGTGAACACTGCCCACATGACAAGACATTCACTCACCTTTAAGCGTCTTTGCATGAACCGGCAGGTCACTCTTGGTACTGTACACATCGTCTCCTGGAGACTGCCGCCTCATCAAGCTGGGGTCATTCTGGACAAGCCAGTCCGCCACCTTGCTCTCTGCTGACATCACTTCTGTGTGAGCTGGCTCCTTGCTATAAGGTCTTCTTTGTCTGAGTGAAAATTTAGTTACGTGATCTTTTATCTTTATTTTACCAGGGGTACCGTCGTCAAATTCAATAGTGAAAGAGGCATGACTCTGTACAACTGGAGCTACTATAGCATCGATATCCTTTGTCGGGATCTCATGGACCTGAGTTTCTGGAGATTTTGATAGCTGCTGAAATTCTTTAGTTGGGATCTCAAAGTAACTTGGCTCTCTCCGGAAAGCAAACACCGACTGTTCTTGGGAATCTCTATAAGCAGAAATATTGCCATTCAGTTCTTCTTCATGTTGGGCTATCTCTTTTGATCTATCTACAAAAGGAAAAGAAAAAATAAAGCAAAAAAGAAAGCCTTAAATTCACAAACATTAGCTGAATTTTAAAATGAATTCATTAAAATGAATTCAAGAATACAAGTTCTGTTTTAGATAGCTTTATACTGTGGCCTCATCACTGAAATGGGCGTGTAAACGCTGCTACCCTCAGATCACTATTTGTCATATTCACTTTGCTTTCTTCCATTGCTCTCTAAAGAGCTGAGCACACGTGCACAGAGTTGTATATTTTGGCAGAACCTACGTGGCTGGTGGCATTTCGAGGTTTCTGTATGCTGAGCTGAGGTGGCAGGGAGATACATCCTGTTTCACTCTGCTGAATTCACCTACACGCACACCTGCTGCACTTTCTCCAGTTCAAAGGAAAAGCTTGAGAGTGTAACGCTAATCACCGGCACGTGTTTGCTGGATCAGTGCTGAATTCTCTAACATCAACAGGGCTACAAACACATTTTTCAGTAGTACCCAAACCTCTTGGCTAGCGGGTCACTCACCTTATTTCAGTCTCTTGGGAGGGCCACTAATCAACCCCCCCCCCCCCCTCCTTCTGAAGGTGTAAAACAGATGTACATTGAAAACAGATGTACATTGAAGTAAAGCTCGTCTTTGTGCAGGAAAGCATGTTTGATAGAAACACCAGCTTTACTGCACAAATATAAAAATAGGCATCTTCCAAGCATATGGATTCACAACAACAGGAGTGGTGAGGCTAAACAGCTGCTAAGCACGATGAGGTGAAAAACGGAGAGCTTCTGCATCAGTCCAATCCAGTCAAGTGCCTCTTAGGAAATTCCCAGCAGATGGACTCGCTCTGAATGGTTTATTCAGGTGGGCTGCGTATGACCACATATAGAGCATTGCTTCATAACTTGGGTCTCAAACAAGCTTCACGAGGCCTTTCTCATACGTACTGAATTACTCCACAACTGCTGGTTTTAACCTTCACTTGTTCTAGTGGAAGCATCTTAATTTTCCCTTACTCTGGTTTCACTGGCAGCAGTCTACACATAGCAATGTGCAAATATAACAAGTACCAAAAAGTGGTAATTAAAGCCTTGAAGCAGGATGACTTCACTCAAGAAAGACAAAAAACATGCAGGAATTGTGTGTCTCTCCCCCCTTCTCTGTCCCACAAATTCACCTCCCTTACCTGAATAATGTTCCTCCTGCCTTCTGTCCTCCTTGTTATTTGCATCATCTTCCCCCCACCAGGAAGGCTGCCCATAAAGAGGGGTGCGGTAAGTATTGGTCTCTAGGAAGAAGATAAACAACTACTTTGACACAGAAAATATCAATTCATAAGGTTCAGAGAAGTCAACCGCATGCCAAAAGGGGGAAAATAGCAGGGTCAGATGAGATTCTGTACCTGTTACATTACAGTCACAATAACAGCAAATTATACTGAATAGTTCAGGTTTTTTTTCTTTCCTTTCCCTGTTCACACTCAGCTAGAAGATGCAGACTTCACCTCCCTTCACTGTCTTTCAGAGCTGTGTTTCCCAAATACTGGCTTTTCATCCTCTCCAGACTCATCATCATTTACAGCAAGTGGAAGATTTTCAGCAGGACAGACTACAAAATGCCAACCACAAAATTATTTGCAACTCACCTTCAATTTAGGTGAAAATCAGACCTTTACCCTCTTCTTAACTGGGAAAACTTTAGCTCTGCCCTTTCTTGCCCCACCACAAACTCGGATGTCAGGAGGCCAGGAATCTCTTCCAACTATTCACTACTCCCACTCTAAATGACACACATCCTACAGCAGGAAATTCTTGAAGGGTTACAAATTTAGGGAAAATGGTAAAACCATCTCCTTACACATACATAAAGCAGAAGTAAACCCTTGTTCTCAAAAGCGTAAAGCAGGGGGATCCCACAGTCACTGCAGGAGAGTTTTGTTACATGGAAAAACCCTCTAGAAGAGCCACACTTCAATAATTTTCTCTACTCCAAGAGCACTCACTGAAAGATCAGGGCTTCATTGCAACAGGTACCCAAAAGAACTGATTCACCTCTTTTTATTTTTTCTCCCACGGAACAAGATTGCATTTTGGCAGTGCCTTGGGCTGCTGCTGTTTATGTTTCAAGTAAAAAAAAAAAGCTCAATTTACCTGTATTCACAGTCATTAGCTTATGTTTTTGTAATAGTTGATGAGAGGCAAATAAAGTAGCTTTTGTTCTTTCATATAAAGGTGACAGAGATGCAAGTACAGGTCAGGGGCTGAGGTGAACAGCCCGGGTTCCGGAGCTGCTTCTCTACCCGTACCAGCCGTCAGCACGCACCTCGCCAGACACGTCTCAAACTCCAACTCCAGCCACAGCTGGGCTTCTACTGCCAGCTGCTGCTCAGCTTGGGGTTTTATAGCCACATGCTGCCCTGTGCAAAGCAGCCCTCAAACAGCCCTGCAATTTCGCATTCCCTGCTGTAATAAGGCCAGGACAGAGAGCAGTTGCTGGCATAGGGGAAATGGAGAGAGGAAGAGAAATAAAGAGTCTAAAAAAATGAAGCCCAACTTGATGTTGTTGTAAATGGCCACTGTTTCAGGTTGTTTTTTTTTTTGTTGTTGTTGTTATAGAATAGTTCCATAAATATATATGTTCATCTGTTACCACAGGTAAAAATTTTGCTTCACAGACACAGTCCACATGCCCTTTTCAAGAGATTTTTGTGCTTCAAAATTAAGCACGCTGCTTCCCTTCACACCGAGGATCAAAAGAGGCTGAAAGTATTACTCTCCTTTCTGCCTAGAGCGCGTACAAGATAAATTGTACTGCCATTATGCAGGCAGCCTTTGAACGTTCAAAGGAGGAAGCATTTTTCACCATGAATAAATTGGAACTGCGAAGTAATGTGTGTCATAACTGAGTATCGGTAAACTACTCAAAGGCAAAGGAGAAAAAACAGTAACAACCTACTCAAAAACCTGTCAAAGAGGAGAGAAACCCAAAGGTAGGGTTTGGTCACATCCACGCTGCAATCGATTGTCACCATCATTGTGAAGGACTCAGCCCCGAGGTTTTGGACACTCACATTACTGTGACCAATTCTGACCAGCTCAATACTGATTTATTTTCAGTTGCTGGTGGAACAAATCTTGACCGTACTACGGAGATGAAACACGCACTGCTGCAGATGAAACCCAAAGGCAGGCTCGCACTCTTGCCCAGGCAACACCTTTCCCAAGCACGGGTGCTGTTACTGTTCACAGCTTGGAAGGAGGCGCTTCGTTACAGCCCATCTCTCCAGGACACCCCAGCCCCTCACCAGGATCCCAAAGGGCCCCTAGTCTAGAAGCTTTCAGCTAGCTGTTCCAAGAAAAGTCTGTTTCCCAAGGGGCAGAAGCTGAGGGAGCTCACATCCATCCTGCAGGACAGACCTTCCCAGCAGCTGCTCCTGCCCTCAGCTCTGTGCACCACCTGCCTACAGGACACAAGAGCTTTTCTGCTACAGGACAAAAGGCAAAATCGAGTCAACCTTGGTTGATGGGGAGCTTTGGGATTGCAATGAAAGCAAAAAGATAAAAAAAGAATTTATAAAGAACAATGAGCCAGTTCCTTTGCCTTCTCAAATTTACCCCACTAACCTAAAAGCCCTAATAGGTACTTGGGAAATGCCTAAATTCCCCCTCGGACAAAAGCTAGCAGAAAGCCAAAACCCAGGGCTCCTCAAGGAGCACTGCCTCAGGTTGAGCAGAGCTCAGGGACCCGTGACCACCAGGGTGGAAGCAGCCCCACTGCAGTGACTGCACCATGGCAAAAGGTCCCTCCTGCCCACCCCAGGGCCATCCAAAATAACAGGGAGCTCCCACGGCCCTGGAGTGAATCACACATGCAGCAGCCTGTACCAGCGCGTGCCCAGTGCAGCCCATCACTCCACTTCCACGGGTTAGTTGTCATTCCTTCCCTCTCCCAGCCCCCACAGGGAACTACAACTTCATTTCAAAGACCGCAAAAAGCACAGATGGGAAGCCGAGGAGTCGGTATCTCGCTATTTGGGGCCAGTTTCAATATTTTAAGAGCAATTAATGTTTCCACTGAGCCTTCGCGTTAATTTGCATTTTAAATAACATTATCAAGTGACACAGACACCCTCATTTTCAGCTACCACTGAAAGTGGCCAGATCCTGAGCCAGGGTAAAATCGCTGTGACTCCAGAGGAGCGACATGAATTCGCTGCCCTGCTCATCTCAGAAACTGCAGCCCCTTCTAACCTGCCAGCACAACTGCCCCGACAGCCACTGCAGCTCTAGTGCCATAATGTTGGATAGAAGAGGGGGAGGAGGTGATAGGAAGGCAGCAAAACCAGATGGCTGTGACAGCAGCAGGCCAGGTAGCAGCTACACACACCGTTTTTTGCCAGGGGGCTCAGCTCCTCACCAGCTGGGATGTATTTTGGGTAGCAAACCTCAACCTGGGCCAGCAGCATCCAGAGCAGCGCATCTCCCTGTGTCCTGAGCCACGCAGCCCGCTCCGAAGCCACAACCTGTCTGCTACATTTCGGTGTCAGCTGGAAGCTCCTGGAGGATCAGAGGCTCGGGGTTTGTTCGAGTCAGCAGCGAAGCAAGGAACAACTAGGAGAACTAACAGTCATTTTAATGATATCAGACTGCCTCCCATTGATGGCAGCTCGTTACCACCTCTCTCGACTCCGTGCCAGGCTGGCCAGATGGTGCCAATTCATTTAGACATATTTCTTGGCTCATCAGTTCAGGCAGACAGCCTGGAAACCATCCTTTTAGATAACTGAATTGAGGTCAGCACAAGCGTTCAGGCAGATAAACACTGAGCTATGGGTGACAGCGTAGTACTGGGAAGACCACCGACACACACATGTTCTGCTCCTGGATTTCAGTCTTCGGGGCTCTCACTCCAAAGAAAAAATGAAGGCTGCTTCAGCACAAAACAAGGGATGTCCATTTGTTTAACAAGTCTGACAAGAATGTAATGAATACACGGCTATTGATCATCTGAAGGAGAGGCACCACGAGAGAAAATGAGATGTCTCAGTACAAGGGGTGCATTTCAGGAGAAGTGAATCACAGAACAACAGCAGGACCAAGATACAGTACAGGTGATGAAAAGGAAAGGGCAAATCTGTGTTAATGCTGCTCTCCATCAGCAAGTGGGCAGAGCAGCTTCCAGATGAGCAGGCAGCTCTCCCGACAGAGGGGTCTGATTTCCTTTGAAGGTGGCTCTCCTCCAGGCTGCCTGGCTGGGACAGGACGGAGGGCTGTGCTTTGCCTGAGTCCTTACAGAGCTTCAAACAGTCACAAGACAGACAGCAACAGCACATTTCTTTGCTGACAGAAGCACATGCAGCTTTGAAGCTGTCTACAGCAAGTCGTAACAACAGCATGAGAAATCCAGCTTGCTCTCAGTCATGCCATTTTTGATTCATTATTAATAACCTAAGTGTCCATCTTCAGAAGATGCAGACTAGGCTGCTTATGGCAGAGGGGGAAGGAAAAAAAAAAAGATGATCTAGCTTTTAAAACATTCTAAACTAATTTCTAATGTCTTTGCTTTTTCCTCTCCTCCAAAATACAGGGATAAACACAAAGCAACTCTTTGGCTCTTCACCGCAGTGTTTGTTTTGTGTGCACGTGAACCTAAACCCTGGTCTTTTGTACCTGCTGTGAGCACACACAAATCCTGGAGGCTTTCAAATCAGGCTGATAATCACAAATTTATTTGTACGAATTACACGGCGAAACCTTTAACATGCTGCAGGTACCACCAAACCAGCGCAGATGAAAAGCAGATACACCACGGCCACTCTCCTAAATTAAAGGCTAGAGCAGGGCTGTGTGTCTAAGTAGCTATTGCCATGATCTCATGGGGAAAGCAGCCAAGGACCATGGAAACCACTCCACAACTCGGCACAACTCCCGCTGCCTCCCTCCACACTGCCTGCTGACCTCAGCACCGGACACAGACACGACTTGCAAGTCGGCTGCTCTGCTCACAGCACTCTGCAATTACACCAGCACCAACCCAGCAAGGAAGCCTGTTTCAAGGATCCTGGGAGAAACTCGAGTCCTGCTCCTGCAGTCGGCGATGCCCGTTTCAGCTGGAAGCTGCGGGCTGCCTCCCCGCGTGGAAACTCAGGCCTGCAGCACTTATTCAGAGGTTAGTCATCAGCTTCAGCATTATCTACTGCCATCAGCCTGTGAGGGCTTTAAAAATAATAAATTCAGATCAGTCTGAGGATTAATGATGTGTTGAGAAGACCACAAAGTAGCTTATCTCATCCAGTACCTCAGCTCAGGTAGCAACAGATGGGGAGCGTGACAGCATTAAAATCTGCTCCGCTTAAGGCTGTACCTGGCCTCCCCATGACTTAAGGCTTTAAACACGAGAGCTGATGGCTATTTTTAGCATTAACTAGCTGAACTGTGGGCACTTTTCTTATTCATACCAACATCTAACCCACAGGTCTTACCAAGTTCCTTGCCTTAAAACACATTTCCCAAGGACGGATGGCTTCCTGCTTACAGGCAACACAAACCCAAACGCTGCCCCTTCACAGCACGAAGAATAAAGGGCTGAGCTGTTTTCAGTTCCCTCGGCTGGATCTCTTTATCCTCAGCCCCTCACCTCCTCCCATTTCTAAGCAGCTCTAATTGTTGGCATTGTTTTGTTAAACCTCTTCCCTGAAAGCTTGCATTGCCTCTGCCTCTCTTCCAGCCAGGCCCTGGGAAGCGATCCTTCTAAAGGCTTTTTGTCGCCCCAGACCTTGCTTTAATTAGTCAATGCAAATTCCTAAATACCTACGGGCTTAGCAAAACAGCTCTTTTCCCCAAAGCCTCTTTTTGCTGCCACTAAGCAAGCCCACTCCCCGTAAGAACACCACATTCTTCTTTCCGCTGATCATTGAAATTGCTGCCACTCCTCCAAGCGCCAGAGAAAAAAAAAAAAAAAGCACTGTGCATGTGTGCAGCTGAAGACAAGGTGAATTAGTCACATCACAGAGGAGAAGGGAACCCGCTGATCATTCTGCTCACGTGACGGAGATGCTCTCTGGAGAGCGAGGCGCTGATTTAATGCTCAGCCTCCTTCCACAGGCTCCAGCCCAACCCAGCAAAATGCTTCCAACAAAACGTCCTGAACTCCTCCATCCTCCAGCGGGTGAGCAGCGCATCATCGACTTCTCACACCTGCCCATCAGCCCCACTGCGTGGAGCATGCACCACCTCTGGCCCCCAGCAAGTACTGACAGCTTTTTGATTTTTATTTTTTTTAAACCTTCGAGCTATGGCCTATGCCCACTAACAGTGACAGAGATGCAATGCAGGTCTGCGAACCGCACGCTGAGAGAAGGGGCACCTCGCTGAAGCATCTCCTGACTTGGGAGATTTTCCAAATATCAACCGCTATGCTATGTAGGTTAAAACCAAGAAGATGGAAAGAATAAAAATGAAAATATTCACACAACCAGGCAGGGAAACACAAACTGGTTCCACCTGGGCCTCGCAGACCAGTTACTGGCAACACCTCCCAAGAGCCCAACACCCCTCACAGCTCAGCTGAGAGCTCTCCCCAGTGAGGTTCTCCTCTTTTCACCCTCCATGGTATCACAGCTAATCCCCAACTTCATCCCTTTAACTCCACGCTTGTGAGGTAAAGTCCCAAATGCCCCATCTACGAGGGGAGGGTGACCCACAAAATCTCTAAATCCACACGAATAAGGGTTTTGCAGCCCAGAGAACAGCAGTCAGGGATATGTACCGCCTCCATGCACAAGTGGAGGCAATGAGAACAGAGGGGAAAATATGGGAGAGAAACATTACTTGGTTTTAGTGTGCCATGCTAGCTCCGAGGGATTTTCACAAAGACAATACAGAGATTAAGGTCAGCCAACCCACTCCAATTAGGTATCAGAAAACCTTAACGGATTTACCCAAAGTTGCACGCATTTCTAGAAAGCTGCTGTGCCTACATCTCAGTGCATCCCAAGACACACTCACTCCTACTTGCCCATCATCTTCCCTCCACTCACCTTTCCCCTGCCTCCAACAGGCCCACTTTGCAGATGGGCTGCCTCTGCTACACCTAAAGCTTCCCATCGCTCTGCCATCCTGGCAAGCAGGACTACCACTGGCAGTCATGAGTCATCTGGATGCTTTATACCGTATTTCTTCCTCTTTTTGTGTATCATCAAGCTCTAGAAGGCCACCAACTGACATCTGAACAGAACACAGAGCATACGCGCCAGGGTAGTATGTACAGGAGGTAGGAAGCTCAGCTGGGTGGGACAAGACGGCTGGGGAGGTCCTGGCCCACCACAGTGGGGAACACACAGAGGCAGGTATGAACAGGAGGCTCTAAAGGAAGGTAGTAGAAGGAAGAGAAACAGGCAACAAAAGGAATTTTTCAAATAGAAAAGTTCTGAAGCCAGGTAACAATGAACCCGAAGCAAATGCCTCCCAGTTCAGCAGTCAGTTTCAGTCCCACATCATGGGGTGTTAGGAAATACAGTAATTTAAGACCATACATGGCTTTTTGGAACAAATCCCTTGCTACTGCTTTGCCCGGCTGCCAGTACCACGCTACAGCAGCCATGCATCTTCCACTGTGAGTCACCATCTCTGTTCAAACACCAGCTCGTGATTAGGAAAATAAAAATAGACCAGACAGGTGCCAAAGAACTTACCAAACCTGCTCAGCCCACAGGTTCTCTAGCATGCACACAGTGACAAGGCATGCATGAACTACCACGCCAGTTTCTTTTTTTTTTTTTTCCTGGGAGGCTGAATCTCTGAAAACTGAGAATCTGAAATACTGAGGTTTAGAAAGATGACCCGCTCCTTGTATGTAACCCACACTGCACTTCATTCTGACCCAGTGCAGGGATTAAGCAGCGCTTTGACGATGCTGGATCTCGAACAACTGGTTTCTGAGCAAGTACCTGTAATTGGTTTCCTCTCTCCTTTCTCCAGCTTCGCTTGCTGGGACTCCGTGTAGACACCGTGCTCCATGGGCTGCTCCGCCCTCTTCATCGCCGTGCCTTTGAAATTCATCTGGAGCTGGCTGGTGTACTTCTCGTGCTGCAGGGACATAAGGACAGTTGCAGGGTGCCCGTGAGATCTGCGTGGCAGCCCACGGCAGATAACCAACCACCCTTCCCTGCAAACAGATCATGCAAAGGCAAACACTGTGGCTATGTTCTGTGACAGAAAGAAAACACACCTAAGTAGAGGCTAGAGAACAGCAGAAATGCCACTTGAGAGGCTTTCAAATACCTCCTTTGGAGGACAGTAAGTGACAATTACAGCCCATGAGAAGGTCACTGTGACACAGCTCTGCAAAATAGCTGATTACCAAACCCTTTAAGGAGTAAACCAAGAACAATCAGAACTTATGCCATTTTTCGTTCAGGATTCAAATCCTGGAATCCCCTTTGTTGTTAAAGTAACATAAATTCTTTCTGGGCCTTCATCTGCATTATCTCCATCTTTCAGAAAAAGGCAATTAAAATATATTTTAATTATTTCTTTCCAAACCCTCTCATCAGCCAGGAAAGCAATGAGCCTGCCTTAGAACAGACTCCATTATTAACTTGGGGCCTAGTAAATGAACTCATTAAAAGTGGGTTTATTACAAGTAAATTAATCAAAGGGTGTAGCCATTCGGGTTATCCCTGAGTAAATTCAATGAATCATTTACCCAATCCTGGCTGTTATACTTCTGATCCTCTCCAAGTCTGGAGAGAGTCTGGAGGTTCCAGCTGCAACCAGGGCTAAGGTGACAGCATTTGCTGGCCAAAAGGTGATGGATGCTTGGCACTGATAACCTGGTCCCTCACCCGAACAAGGGCAGGGTTCCTGCCTAGAAGGGGTTGCTCTTCTGCCTTATATTAGAAGATGCTTGAACATTTTATACACAGTACTGAGCTCTTTGTTTAAAAAACACCTCGCTCCTAAGAGGACCTCTTGGTAAGGAAATGGGGAGCTTGCAGGCAAAGATGATGCGATAGGAATAAATGAAGCAAATGTCAGCCCGATGGAGGAAATGTGATGGATCTGGCCTAAAGTCACCACACACAGAGAAAGGCAACCATGCTCCACTTCTGGAAGGGAACAAATTCTGCTCTGCTTCACCCAGAAGTTAATGTGCTGACTGTTCTTTAATACAGTACAGCTTTAGTAACCTTTTTTGTTGGCAGTCATAAAATCATAAATAACTTGATCTACATGTTAGCAGAGGGATAAGAGAGATCAGAGCAGAGATAACTGGGAAATGTCTCTCCTCAAAGGAAGGTTTTACGTCTCAATCCAAGGACAGCATAATGTTGTGGATCATTTCACTGCCATCAAGAGTATTTTAACACTTCAGGCTGCTTGACCACTACCAGTGCACTGAAAAAAACAATTGCACCCGCACCCCCTTACCTTTAATGCTTCTTCTGGGACCTTGTGTTGAATTTGCTCCAGGACATACATGTTCGAATGTACAAAACTTGTTAAGGAAACAGCAGAGGAATCAGATGCAGAAAGAAATTTAACACTTAGTCACTGAAAGAAAACAGGATCATAAAAACAGTGACACTGAAAACGCACAGGGTGCTAAAAGCCGCCCCCACTCCGTACCACCCCAGTCTTTGTCGTGTGTAGTTTGCAAGAGAGGGTAAACCACATCTGACAGCGGGACCTGTACTAACTGAAGAGTGGCACACAACAGGAGAGGGGCAGAAGAAGCTCTGGAGAGCACCAGCAGCTTGGTGCAGGATAAGGGAGCAACCAGAACCCAAACTCAACTCGCACCCTGCCCCTCTCAGCTCCTGCCTGACTGCTCTCTGCACACAGCATGCTGGCCAGGACAGAGCAGTCACACACAGTCAGGATGAGGCAAGGCTTCTCAGCCACTGCAGTTTCCTGGATGAAAAGTAAATCAGGTCATGAGCTGCTGTGACCTCTTAGGAAGGGAGGCATTTGGTATGTTTGAGCCTAGGCAATAATCCCCAGCAATGCTGCAGAAAAAAAAACACAAAGGAAGCATCTGGCAATACCATCATGAGCAACCCAATCAGGACAGCAGAGAGCAAAAGGGAGGAAAAAGGAAAGATGGAAAATGTTAAACTAAAAATAAACTAAGAGATACTGGCATAGCAGGGAAACTCCACACAGTCTGTAAGTGAAGCTGTAAATGGAAAAGAGACAAACGCTCTTATGCAATAGAGCACAGCTGACTCAGAGGCCACAGGAGATGCTGCCATCCACGCGGTGGGCTCTGAGCACTGCTAAAAAGGGTGGCACCAAAGCAGCAAAGGAGAGGAAGAGTTTTTAACTGCTACAGCCATCCCGCCAAAGTAAAGAGCCATGTCTAAAACCTACATTCTCAGAAGTTTTCCCATTGAGGGCAATAAATTCTACAATTCGTAAATGCAATCATTCATTTCACATGAATATCCATGTAAGGGCTGCAGGACTAAGCACTTAACTCAGCTGCTTAATGCTCAGAATTACTTTCTATAAAAAGTTTAAACCTGTATCACGGCCACTAAAATCTACCCAAGCTCTCGGCCCTGGCTTATGCCTTTGCTCGACTGGAATTACAGCAAAATGACGAGTTTCCCCATACATCCAGAGACCAGAACACACGTGACCAGTTACATCAAAAGAACATTTGCAAAGCTGCAAAGTCAAGAAAAGCTAGAACCAAGGCTGCCTTTAGCATGCTTCACCAGGTGCGTGCTGAGATGCCACCTGCCATGACAAGATCCCACATGATTATGTATCGGGCAGCACTCAGCGAGGGACGACTCAGGACTTTTCCCCATTTATGGCTGAACCTTCATAAGCTGCACCCTTTCCAAATCGTGCTCTAAAGGCAAATAATCTGTATCCTCTGAGGTGTATTTCTATGTTTTTTTTCCAAAAAGATTTAGCAACTACCTCCCTTTAAAAAAAAACAAAAAAAACTACCGCCATGAAGCAAGGATTTGTTATTTATAAATATCATATATATCACAGGGACAATGAAGAGCACAAGAATGTGGCCTTGGGGTCAAGGACACACAAGAGTTTTCCAGCCAACCTCTTCTCCCTGCTTCTACTTTCAGAATGGTCTGGGTTGTTTTAACCTAAACTCCTCACAAAAGAAAACAAGAAACCTGGAGAAGATATTTGTGACTTCTAAATTCAGCCTGAGCAGGTTAAGTTTAGCAGTTAGAAGCAACCAAAAAAGAGTGCTTTTCTGGAAAGGGATTTGATGATAAGAAAAAGCAGCAGTAGGAGCCTCTACTTACCTCTGTCAATCTACAGCACCAGACAAATAGCCACATCAGGATGGAAAAGAAAGGGATGAAGGTAAAGGCATTTTAGCAGACCTTAGCGGGATGTGCCTCTGTAAACCAAGCAGTAACAGCAGCCCGGCCTCCCCAGATAGAGGTGAAATTTTCTGTTGCTAAATAGAGCTTTACCCTTGCACTTTGTGGCAGAAGCAATTTGCAGGAGCAAGCTTCAATCGATACAGAGTCGAGGATCTGACCACAAGTCCCCAGAGCTAAGCGTGCCAAAGACCTGCAAATTGTCTGCAAGCAGGTGGGCAAAATGAATGACAAAAGTACTTATATCAGATGGTTTTTAAAAAAAGTTAAGTTTTTATAAAAGCATATGAAACATGTTTGCTCCCAGGCTGGTACCAGCTACAGCTGCCACCCAGAGATCCCAAATAAGAAGAAAAAAAAACCACAACCCTTCCTTAGACAGACTGATGTGGCACCTCTGCAGTCACCACTGCCAGCGCAGGGCCTGATTCAAAGTCCAATGAAGGCATCTTCATTGATCTGTTCTGAATCAGGTCCAGGTGGAGAAACAAAAGCTGATGAGCCATCCAATGGCTCCAGGAGGCAACACAAACACCCTTAGTCATTAGCCACAACAGGAACTGTTAACTCTCTGTGCAGCAAACAGCACAAAACCCAAAGCCTGCATCTTCAGGCAGGAAAGGATATCGTAGCCGAAGCGAATGACATCGTTCAGTTTTAGGGTGATGTACTTCTGGTCAGGAATCCTCACGTCATTGACGAACGTCTACAGGGAAGAAGCAGAGGAGTGGGTTTTGACAGAGGGTACGAGGTGAAGCATCGCACAGGGATGGAGCTCCTGGAGCACACCCAGGCTGCCTGCCAGCGGTGCCACACGCTCAGGGGTGCAGCAGCTCACAGCAGCCCGGCCTGTCAGCCAGGCCCCCTCTAAACCACCAAAAGTAGCTCCTGTGGCTGGTTTGAGCACTCCAATTATACTTCAAAGCGAGGTGCTCTGGAGGGACCTCTAGGGAGATCTACCTTTCCATCAGCTGCAAGTGAAATTTTAGTCCCCGACCTGCAGTGGTGAACGAGGTGCCTGAAGCCAGGCAGCCTGAAGGGAGGCAGCGAGGGCAGCAGTAAAGCTGCAGCAATTCCTGCTCCAGTTACGGAGCTGGGAATCAGCTCTCCCTCCACTGGGTGTCAAACAGGGCTCACACCAGCCCTAGGCCGGGTAATTTAACAAGTAAAGCCGATCACAAAGGGAAGTGGAAGTGGAAACACACAGGAAAACAAGCATTTTTTGTGGAATCACCACAGTGTCTGAGGTACCGTTGTCCACGACACCGTTATCAGCACAACAGGCCTCTCGCTCAAGAGATTCACATGCTCATTTTTTCCTATGCTCCAGACAGTTCATTGAGACCCAAAGAAACAAAATTATCCTCATAAAGGTACAAAAAATGCACTTCACAGCTGTGAACACATGCCTCGGACGTCCCCTGCACTGAGGGGACCTCATAGGGAACAATTCCTGCAGAACACTGGAGGAACAAATCAGGCGTTCAGAGACACCTTTCACAAAGAAGCTCATATGCTATTGGATTTACCTGGGCTGTCACAGGCACCAGGAGTTACGTGATCTTACGAGGAAGGATTTACCCAGCCTTACAGGCCTGGAAGTCATTGCTGGATCTCTGCAGCCTCCATACAATTCCAGCCTCCAAAATTCTTCCAGTTTAAAGAATCAAAATTGTGCTACAAAATGAACTGACACACTTTCACCGCTGAGGCACAGTTTTTTCCTTTTGTTTTCTCATCTGGGCCAAGCCAAACACCCATGGTAAAACCAAGCATTGACCAGAGGGGAAAAAATAAATGCTACAAGAGGAAGCTAGAAGCTCAGCAGACAACAGCCCCCAGCTGCCTGGCAATTTACAGAAGAGCTGGAGAAGAGGCCTTTAATTTCAGAATAAAAGCATTGAAGCTGGTTAAAAGAGATGCAATTTTTATTTGCATTAAAAATTTTAATATTTAAAATTCCACAACAGTCAGATCTGGAACCAAAAATAATTATTTGCTGAATTTTCTGCAAAACAGAAGTTTGCATGAAAATCCATTTTGATGTTGTTACCTATTTGTCTGTGATCGCTTAAAATAAAATAAGCCATGGAAACTGCTTGTTACAGATAGAAATGCTATCTTCAAAAATCAAAAGACACTTAAAGACAGTGGAATGATAGTAAAAAAAAAAATAAAACATTTGTATAATGTAATTCATATTATTTTCAAAGTCATATAACACATAGTTGATAAAGGCATGAAATAAATACAAGATTAAAAAAACTACTGAGAAAGGAATTTAAATGAAGGACCCCAAGAGGGATTTCTTTAGCTTTCACCTAAACTTCCAACTAAGGATCTATTTACTTCACACAAAATAAATTCAGTTTGGCCACAACCACCTTCTCCCACAGAAGTCTGTTTGACCAGCTGTGGATAGACACTGCTGTAACTGCTTTTAATCCACCACCCCTCTGAGCGCAAGCCTATTACTAAAATGCTATAAATTCATTAGCCTATGAAGAAAGAAGTAGTGATACAAGCCTTCCCTTTCTGCACTCAGAGTTTTCAGCTGCAATTTATATCACTGATTTTTCAATCAGGGATCCCACCAGAGCCCAGACCAGTTACCAGAAAACCGGACATTTCAGCAGGGCTCTGTCTTCAGCTCCTAGGCTGAGCAGGATTAACACTCATTCTTGCTGGTTTCAGATGCCAGAAGAGGCAGAAAGCTTGTTGCCTGCTTTAGCACGTGTTTTTGTACAAGTTTCCGGGTTCGTCCAGTGTTTTTGTGGTTGCAATGATGGAGGGCTGCTGTTTCTAAACCCAAAACAATGATGGCAGTAAAATTCTGTGAACACACAAACACTGAACACAATTACACAAATCTTGCTTAGGCCTGTTTCAGAAGAGGAATACCTCCACTGGTATGTAGAAGCAGCTGAAAAGAGGCATGCTATGATATTAGGATAGTTTTAATTACCATGTTGTACTTAATAACCACAGAATTCAGGTGGGCAAAGCCTCACCAAAATGCCCAACACTACTGTCTGCTTCAGGAGCACAGAAAGGGTTAAGACTCAGGTAGGCTAAGATTATCCCTCAGTCTTAACACAAATCAAGGCAGGTGGAATAGCAATTTTTATTATCAGAAAGAGGTGGTTTAAAATAGTTTCTCCCCAAAGAAATTAGAAGGCTCATCATCCCATAAATCACTTCACACACCGACAACTGAATTGCTAAAAGGTCACCCTGCTCATACTGAACAGCTGCTCCAGAATATTCACCAGTTTAATGTGAACACCCCTAAAACAAGATTGAATTTATTTCCTGCCCTTTTCTAAGCACCATGCCATGGTTTTGTGAGCCTTGAAGAGCTCTGCAAGGGCACCGAAACCAAAAGGGGAAAAAAATAATACAATATTTACTAAAGCTTTCCTCTAAGATGTTGCATGACCTCTGCCTCAGGCCTTGCAAATAATTTTGTACATTCAACTTAATTCATGCGAATGGCCGCAGTGAGACCCCCCCAGAGGGTCTAGCGGTAAAATATATGCACAAGTACTTGCAGGCTCAGCACACCACGTGTCCACCTCCGTCAGCAGGGAGGTTTGCTACTTACGCCGTTCAAGCTCCCGAGATCCTTCACCCAGTGCTCATCTTTCTCCTTGTCGTAGTTGATCACAGCGTGCTGCTTATCGACACTGCGGGACTGGCAACGAAAGCACAATGGGTGTGAGAGCAGCCAGGCAAAAGAGAGACTGTTAATCAAAGCAGCATTTAGACATGAAACTAACTTGATATGAGGCAGGGGGAGAAAGGGGAAAAAGCAGGAAAGATTAAATATTGCTCCTATAAATAACCAAAGAACACACAGTAAACGCTTCCATGGTTGGTGTAAACAGTTCACAGAAGAAAATACACTATTTACATGAAAAAAAATAGTCATGGAAAGCTGTCAAGACTATGCCAGTATTTCAGTAAGTTATAGCAATGCACATTGAAAACCAAACCAGGCAAATACAAAGCCTGGGGGCATCATCTCAGCCCACGTGAACTGGAAGAGCTCCACTTTCACCTACTGAAGCTGGTGGCCTCATCACCAGGGACTTTCTATTTGGGAGCATAGCTTCCTATTTTTCACAGGGAAAAAAATATATATACTTTTCCTAAGTTACAAACCAAACTTTTTCATGATGCATACTGTTCCCAGGATCGTGTGCTGCAGTTGGTTTAAACCCTAATGTTTTCCAGCTTGGGGAGAGGTTAGTTAACTTGGAGAAAAAATGAAATTTAAAGCTAACTTTGAGGACACTGATCTGGACTGATTTGGTCCCAACGGCTTTGTCACGACGCACACGTACCAAACACATCTTATCTTCAAAACAGAGTATGACACTTCAGTAGAAATGCTGTCAGACCGTTTTGAGGCACAAACATTAAAACCTCTGAGTGGTTTTGAAACACAGCATAAGTGTCACAGCTATGAAGACACCAGACTGTCTGTATCTTGGCTTGAACCAGTCACTGGCACTACTCACTCAATCCATCAGCGCATGCATGTATTGCTGAAACCTCCCTGGTACCTCAGCCCAGGAAAGGGTAGGGCATGCTACCAAAGCAGGGAGACAAGCCAGGTTAAGCCTGCACATCTTCCTCGTCCTGGGCATCAACCAAGAAGTTCTCAGGGAAAAATAAGTCCTTCCCTTTCCCCAGGTACAAACACACAGGTTTCCACAGCACCGCTCTCAGTAAGCCATGACATACTTCCTCGCAGGCATGCAGGGGCAAAGACTCTTTCAGGGGAATTCCTTGATGAAAACAGAGGTTTTTCCTAACAACCCATTAAGCATTAGCAGGAATTTCTTCTTCCCATGGCAATGTGAAGCAGACTGGTAATATCCCAACAGCTGATAAACATCAGGTCCCAGAATGCTGGGCTCCTGGAAGGGCTCCCTGCACCTTACCTACAAAATAGAGGGGGAGGACCATCCATGCCCATAGCATGGGCAGAAATCCCCCCTTTCACCAGGGATGCACATTTATAACCACGTTACGTCCTGCGGGACTCATAGCCACGCACAGGGGTGCTGCCTTCACTGCATGGATGCAGACACAAGGTATTCTTGTGTCCTGCAGCTACCCACAATCCTGGACACCACTGTTCCCAGTGGGATGGGAGGGAGTGTTGAACAGGTACAGCAGCGTTTGCTTTAGCTTTTTAAACCATGTCTCAGAAACTCACTTAAGGATTAACTGAATTTAAAGGCATAACAATCGCTTTAGTCCACTTCCAAGGTCAGAAGATCTTCTACCCCAAAAAGAGAGTTCACCCAGAATAAAAATTGCTGTAGATTTTACCTTGTACCAAGCTGCAGGCCATTTAAAAAGAGACTTACTTCAGGGAACCAGCTGTCTCCTAAAAATTCAGTTTGCCCTAGATCTGACCCTGATGCAAGTTACCACAGCCTTTGGACTGTTGTATTTTACAACAGCTGACTACAGACACCCTGGGGTCCCAAGCCAGACAAGGGTCATCCCACAGGCACAGAGATATATTCTAGCACCATAATATTCCCCTACACAAAAGCAGAGGTCACCAAAGGAACCAATTTATGCCAAATTTTCCCATCTTTCAAGCAAGTTTCAGCTGTATTCAAGACTGCCCTTTGCAAAAGCAGGTAAAGTGATATGCTGCATTTGTGCCATGGTACTGAAACTTCCTAGCATCGCTTTAAAGAGTGTGTTAGGAACACGGCAAACTGTTACACAGATCACACTTCCGTGAAATCTCATCTTTTTTTTGGAGAGGAGATGGATTTTCACAGTTTTATTTATGTTAAAACAGCAAACATCACAAGCACTGGCAGCGGGAGTTCCTAAGGGCCTGTCTCCAAGGAAACTCAACTTAAAATAACTAAAATTGCACCTTGTTTATTTTGATGCAGACTTGCCAAAGGTCACTCTCGAGAACCAAGGTGTGGTTTATTTCAACACCAGTCACATCTACAAGAAGCTGCTCTTTCCTGCAGTGACTGCAGCCACCCGGAGGCTGGTGGTGCTTTTGCTCCCGGAGAGGAGCAGATGCCTGAGCCCCACTTCCAAACAGAGCCTGAGCAGCCACCAGGGCGGCAACAAACGAGGGCACAAGAACAGACCTGGTGAAGTCACTTCAGTCAAGCAAGCCAGAGGTTGCCAATGAATGAACCCTTAAATCATGGAAAGCAAGTTAGGAAACCTGAGTCTGCATGTTATAGAGCAGTCCATGGGTGCAGACCTGCCAGAGGTCTGCAACTCCACTGGGAGGATTTTAGGCATCTATAAATCGAAAAGCTGCAATGAAGCTGACTGAATCCCAAGAAGAGGACTCCTTCGTTCAAAAGCACTTTTGCACCAGACATCGAGCCTTCCTTGTGCTGTCACAGCCTCCACAGCAAAAGGCAACACTGATCCACGTGTAAATGAATGTGTGATAGCAATAAAGTGTTTATATATTAAAAAGAGTAACACAGCTGAAGTGCCTATACACAAATGTCAAATGCAGAAAATAACCAGCACACCCTAGCAGTGACTCCATTTCACCAGAAAAGCACTAGCAGCAGGGAGAGCAGCACTCCTCGGCTACAGCAACATTCATTTTTGTTCTGCTCGGACCCAAACAACAGCGTTCTCACCATGTCCCAGTACTAGACTTGTTATCAAAGGAAAACATTCTCAGAAAACACAGCGTGTGCTTTTCTGATTAACAACATTTATGCTTCTCTGAGGGGAGAACACGGACACTGATTTGTTACTACACTAAACTCACCCAGGGCTTGCATTTCCAGACATTCAAATCACTTCCTAATATAAGGCTGTCCCGCTTCTCCCTCATCCTACCTCCAGTGCATCATGTTTTAAATACCCAGTAGACGAAATGCACACGCTGCACGTAGCTGAAGACGGAGGTATTTTACAGTTACACTTTCCTCCAAGATTACACTAAACAGGGAGGCATCTCCACACCCTAGGTGGGAATGGCATCTCCTGGTCTGCCTGCCTCCAACCTGTACCAACAACCTGCATCAGGCTCAGGGTGGCAGGCAGGCAGCCTGCTTGCGATTCTCACAACTGCATACATCAGGTCAGCAAAAGCTCCTGCTTAGCACTGCAACAGCAAGAGCAGCTTTAGAAGTGTGCAGGAGTCTCAAACGAAGTAAGCGTCACATCAGGTACGCGCGCTGCGGAGAGAACATCCCCTACAGCCTTGTGTTTGGGGAAGGGTCTGCAGCAAAGAGCAGGATGCTCAGGATGAATCCAAGAGCTGCAGAGAGATAGCAAGCAAAATCCACAGGGAAACAAGACCTGCTTAGGAAGACAGGATGAAAAAATAGAGCAAGACAGCCTGCGTTTCCCCACAGGGTCTGGGAGCAGATGCAGCTCAGCTGTCTACGTAGATACAGATGCTGTTTTTTTCCCCCAGCAGAATTACCATGGGCAAAAACCTACTGCTCAGGGTTGAGATTTGGACCTCAGCCCCGCCAGCGCTGTGAGGCATCATGGTATTGGAGATAAAATAAACAAACAAGAGCAGTTTCCCTGTTCCTAGCTGCAGTCTGCTGTGCACGTCTGGCACAAGATAGCTGCAGCATTCTGGTGGCAGCATGCAATAAACACTTGCTTGAATATTTTCCACGTTGAACAGGTTACATTTCTGCCAGTAATGTGCTCTGCACAAGTGTCCCAGTAAGGAAATACAAACCTCTCCCAGTGCCCCACTTTGGGAGGAAGGCACGCAGAGCCAACTCAAACAACAAAATATCCTCACGCACTGGCCTCAAGTGTGGTTTTAGCTCCTCAAAAGAAAATCCTGGGTAATATTTTAGATGTAGAGCTTAGGGATATGGTTTAGTGGGGACTGTTAGTGTTAGGTCAGAGGTTGGACTTGATGATCTTGGGGTCTCTTCCAACCTAGAAATTCTGTGATTCTGTAATATTTAAGGACAGCTATAACTAATGGGTCTCCCTCTTTCACCACGACGCATTTCTTAAGACTTCTGCATCTTGGCCACAACAGAGCTTTTCCATAACATCAGTGAACTGTGAATGCTCCATCCTGCCTCAGGCTGGTTGCAATGAGATGTCCCTGCAGACTGACTGCTTCTAGGGGTGCGTGCTGGTTTCTGCACAATTCTGTACAAGCACACCGACGTCCCTTCAGCACATGCAGCCACCTCGATGCTGGAGCTGACCTCACGTTGCAGTTTCTGAGCTGCAGATTCCTGCTGTCAGCCGTGCTGCCGTTAGGATCACGGATCTGCTTAGCGGATCTGTGGCAAGACCAGGGCCTGAATATTCACGCAAAAATAAGGCACTGAACAAAAGAAATCCTCTGGGAAAATGAAACTATAATCCCCACAGCTTGGCACAGGGATTTAGAGGCTGGCATAGTCCTCGTAATGATTTAACTCATTATTTTGGGCTAGAATGGGCTTTGCTTGCTTGTTCCTCTTTCCAGCAGTGGAAGACAGACTCAAATGACCCAAGGGCAGGTTCTCCCCAGAGGCAGGGACCAGGCAGCCCGCAGATGGGCTGGCTTCCCCTTCATTGTGCATCGCCGCTTATGGAAATGCGCGAGCATCACCTCTGGTGGGAGAGCAGCCTGCATGTTCACAGCACAGCTGAGCCACGTGCAGCTGCCTGGATCAAGACCTTGGAGTACAGGTCAGCTCTCGACGTGGACAGGGTCCCTTTCACCCCTGCCCACCCCCAGGAGGGACACAAAGCCCTCCCTCCAGCTCCTCACCAGTGAGGCACAGCCCTCATAGTCCCTACCAGCTGTGCCAAAGCCTCCTCTCCCCGTGCTGCCTCCAGCACTGACCTCCCCTCCCAGGTCTGCCAGCCCTGCCATGCCCCCAGCCTCCTACACCATGCTTCCTCAGCCAGCTGTAGCCCTCCCATCAGCTTCATGTCAGGAGAAAACAACAGCAGAGGCAAAGAGCCAAGCAAACACTACCAGGGCTGGAAATACGGGACGTGCATCCCTCCCACAGCTGCTGCCCAAGCACCTGGAAACACTGCCTGCCCGAAAGCCGAGCCTTCCCAAGGCTAGATCCTTTCCCTCCTGCCTGCAAGACACCTACTGCCCTTGTGACACCTCATGAATGAACGTCTCGGGATCACTGCACTTTCTAACACCCAGGTGCCGGTTTACACCCTCCAGATAACTGCAGCAGAACAGCATGAGCATGGCACAGCCCTGCCCTGACTGCAGCTTCCCGCTCCACCCGTGTCTCCACAGAGGAGGCTGGAGGCAGCAGAGGTCCCCCATCACTCCTAGAGGGAGCTCCCAGTGCAGAAAATACCTCAGTGGTGGAGGGATATGGCTTCTGCACAGCAGCAAATTCACCTGGAAGCATCAGGGAAAACATCTACCGAGTTTCATGCCACCGTCTTCCTCCCAGCATAGGCAAACTACACATCTATTCCCACCTGTTTATGTAAACACCAAACTACACTGGAGAGACATAGTGTTATTAGCTACAGCCCAGGGAAGGCAGGATATGCCAGGTCAGCAACACCTTAACCTGACCACCAGTCACATACACACAGAGCTCGCAACCACGCTGCATCGTTTGCGGGGCGCACCACGCACCCTGTGAACTAAACAGGGAACAAATCTCGTATGGTAAAAAAAAAAATCTGGTAATGACACAGTGACAGATTGCATCTTCACGCCTGCGTACACAGGGGCAGAGCAGGATCACACGGGCGGTCTTCACACTGCCACGTCGTAACTGCGCCGCAGTTACAAACACTTGACTTAGCAGCCATAGGAATGTTCTTTCGGTGCCTAGGATTCTTATAATTGCCTAGCTTTTTACCAAAACAAGCTAAAAAGAGGAAAATGTCTATCCAAGCAGTATCAAGTGACCATTTATACAATTTGCCAGCAAAACGGACTTGTGGTGGGGGCTCGTGAGCTGAGCATACTTGAACTGACTAATTGAGACCATAAGCAGCGTGCGACGTCCCATATGGGCCAGTGACAGATGCTTGGCTAGTAGCTTTCACAGCTATTTGCTGACACCAGAATGAAAACAAGTCTCGAGTCCACTTCGGGCCTAAGGGAGATGCTGTTCAGCAGTCACATACTCTGAGCTGCTTCTGCCCTACTTTCACCACTCCTCAGAGCCCTGCTGCCTCCCTGCTCCTCCTCTCACCCTGCACACACACGGACACCTCCTCGCTGCACCTCCCTGCCGAGCCCAGCCTTACCCTGCTGGCCAGGTGTCAGAGGAGAAATCCGCCGATCAAACGCAAAGAGCTGGCCTCCTACAGTTTATGTTTCAGGGAGACGAAGGTTGAGCAAGTCCTCCAGCAGCTTTCCTCGACAGCTGCTTTGACCACTGTGAGTCAGGACAACAGGCTAGATGCACCTTGATCTAATCTAGCACAGCTGCTCTTGCTTCTGAACTCCAGTCCCGTGCATCCCTGCACCTAGCCCCTGCTTGCCCAACCCACGACAGCTCTGTCATCCAATCCTTCCCCTCACCAGCATCACTCCCAGATGTGATGTTACCAAAACCAACAGCCTCTAATCAGTCCCTGCTGCCTGCACGCAAACTTCAACTTGTTCAAAGGTCTGGTACACAGCCAAAGGCATTTAGGGGAAGACCAATCAATCACCTCTGACCTGGGAGCTCCCTCCTCAAAAATGTCATCCCCTTGGCCCTACAGCACCAGACCTTCAAAGAACAGATTAAATGTATTTCTGAATAGTTTACATGAAGAAAACAGCATTTTCCTCAGTCTTGTTCTCCTAGAAGACTGCAGAAGGGAGCTGATCTCTTCCAAAGCACGCTGCCTGAAACAGAGACCTGGAACATAAACTCTCCTCTCAACCAGTTCCAGAGTTTAGCAGTTACAAGCAATTGAAAGCAGAGGCTCAAAATAGGAAGTGCCAAGCTGTCTTAACTGACAGGCAGAACAAAGGCCACACCTAAACCAGAGAGCATCATGCCATCTGCACCTACTCCTGCTGTAACTCACGCTCACGTGTACCAACTCACAGAGTAGGACAAGGGCATGCCCAAGCCACTGCCCTACAGGGAGGGAAACACTCCAGGGAGCATTGGTTAAATATTTTGCTTTCTCAAATTTTCCATTAAATATCCCTCTTTTAAACAAAAACAAGGAAATCGGGATGCTGCTTTCGTTTTAGTTAAATATTTACACATAGCACAAATTTCAAAGTTGCTCTGTTTAGGGGCAAAGCAGAAGGTTTTAATGGTTAAGTGAAATTTTGGAATTTGCAAAATGTTTATGTAGCCTGAGTAAATATCCACCACATTAATCGAGTGATCAAAGCTGATAAAAAAAGACAATTATGTTTCCCAGGAAAAATGTTGGTGGGGGTGGAAGTTACTCCATTCTACAGTGTCAACACAATAAAAAAATAAAAATCTTACTTCTGGATGGGGAAAAAAAAAAGAAAGAAAAAAGTAAACACGTTCAGAGAATTATTTCCTACCACCATCAAGCTTCATATAAAAACATGCTAGTGCACGCTAGTGAAGGTCTGGACGTCCATACTCCTGCTGTTGCCTTATCTGAAGGGAGCCAATGAGTACAAAGGGAATCAAGTACTGTTATCAGAAACAGGGCAGAATGGAGCCCTTGCTACATTTATCACTGTGCACACACCAAACTACACTGCATGGCATTGTCTCCCGAGCCCTAACATTCAAACCCAATGTAAATCTCATATTTTCTTGTACTAGGAGCTTTACAATGCTGTTAGAATATTTAAAATACTTCTAATCTTCTTAGTAGGTATAAAGGATTTCAAGGCAGGTTGTTTCCCCACTATCAAATCTACTTAATTTTAAGCTTGAGGACTATGGTTTCCTTAACCTCTTTGTTAACTAGAAAGCAGATCTAGTACCTGTACGAAGTAAGTAAACACAGGGGAAACTAAGGCTTGATTGTTTGGTGACAGACATTTTTTGCTGCTTAGGGATCTGATACCTTCAGGCAATGCAGCCAAGAAAGTGTCTAAAGACGAGATGCTCCTCAAACAGTAAAACGTGAAAGGCAAGACTGCAAGCTCTCCAGGACAAGGACAGCTAATCTCTGTGCTGTATGTTTGCACACTAATACACAAGGTCTCAACAGGGGACCACAAACTGTATCACAATGAAATCACTAAGCAGAAATAATCTTAGGGATGAAAAACAATGACCAGGTCATCCAGTTCTCTTGCCAGACAATGCCAGTCTGTTCCCCGTTGTGCACGTGAGAGGATTAAATGCCAGTTTCTTGAAATATACATGTACAAAATAACTGTGCAGTGAACACAACACACAGTTTCAGTGTCAACACTGCAGGAGTATTTCAGGTACAAACACTGCCACGGGAGCTCTGTCCATCTGCTCTGATAACCTCCCTGCTCCTTAAGCTTTCCCCAAGACAAATGATTGTGCCAGTCTGCACAATAATTTTGTGACACGGACAGCTACAGAAGGAAAAAAAGTCTATTTTTAGACCTCATCCTCCATCTGCTCACACACAACTTTGCTTGGATATCAAGTGTGTGCTTGCAGTCTCCCTTCTGCACTGAGCCTTACTACAGTCATGTCATTTGGAGCCCAAGTTAGCTCTGGCAAACATCTTTATAAGCAAATGGCTAGGAAAATGTGCTGTGCAGTTCAAAATGAGACCATTCATGTGATCTTAGAAAAAGCTTTATTACTGGAGACAATAAACTGATATATTAATAAAGTGTCACGTGTAATGCAGCCCCTGAACATAAAACAGCTGGATTTTACCGACAATCCAGAGCCTTCAGTCTGAAAAATGAAGGAGGTTTTGAACCATCTCCACCTATAAGCCCCCAGATACAGCTGCATCCCTCTCAGAGATACTGCTGACTCCTCCAGGAATCACAATCTGTTTACCTTGAAGAAAAGAGCATGACAAACGTACAGCGTCACAAAGTTGCTGGTCCACATGCAACACTGAGAAGCCAGCTCAGACTTGCAAAGAAGCATGAAATACTCCATGCGGTACAGAGTGGTTCACAATCCACACTATCCAATTAATCCCTTGAATAACCAGAGGAATAAGCAACACACTTTGAGGATGACTGACATTTGGGTACTTTTATGTTCAGGTGCACGACTTGAGACTTGGGATTCTTGCAGTGCTGAACCCTGACCATAAAAAAAACAAACTCAAGTACCTTCAAAACATATTAAGATGGGCACCCTAAAGCTCAGGCCATTCTAGAAAACGAAGAACACTGTATACATTTCCTCCCTCAAAGGGGAATACAGCAATCAGGGGTTTGGGCAAACACAGACTTACGGAAAATATTAGGACATTTTTAATGCCTCACCATTACATATCTCACCAGTCAGACATGTAGGAACATGAAGGAAATGATAGCGTAATTCACGAGAAAACCCAAACAAACGACCTGCTGTTGAACCAGAGCATGTTTCAAACTCTACCACTGCAGCAAAGCCATTTCATTCACTTCTAGCTAGCAGTACAAACATTGCAAGCTCTCCTTTTGTGGACACTAACATTTTATTACAGCTAGATAACACCTTCACAAACTGTCTTCTAAGTACAGCTTGTACAATAAGAGCTCCCACCCCCCTAAACAGACCTCCTGCTTACATATCTTATAAAATCCCTGCAGGAGCTACAAACACAGCCTGCCTGGAAGAACATTAGCAAAAAGCATTTAGGAGATGGCTGTTGCCACACTAGCAGTGAAAACTGCAGGGGAGGAAGGCCCCATTGTGCATGCAGCTTCCTAATGGTGACATCAACGGGCACGTGGGCTTTATGGATGATCAAGAGAATTCTCTGCCACATTGGTAAACAGGCAAAAGGGGAGAAGGCAGGCACAAACTTTTTTTTTTGTATTTAAGTATTCATGCACGGGTCTAGCAGAAACGTTAATTGAATTTTAAGCTTCTATAAAGTCCTGAGCTAAACTGCTCTTGTCAGCTCTTTGCAAAATTCCAGTTCAATTTGTTTGGAGTGACATCCATTACATTATTCTGTCAAACATCAGACCACAGTCAACACTTCAGAAATACTGGATTAGGTCCAGCAAAGAGACATGCTGGTATGGAAAGCACTAATGCAAGCTCTAAGTTTGCCCAAGTAACACAATTACTTTACAAACAAGCGGACACCCACCACCTGAGTCACCCCAGCAAAAGACCTAGCATTACTCTGCTAAAGATCAGTGTTTCCTACCATGACAAAACTAAATAAATACACACAAACCAACCAACCAAAAAATAAAAATAAATAAATGAGGCGTACAAGCACTGACAATATAATCAAGCAGAGTAAAGGGAAAAATATGCAAACAAAAACCCTGCTACCCTTCGAATCACATGCTACAAAACCAGTAATTTAATCACTTGCAGATCAGGACTGAATTGTATGTCTTTGTTTAATACTTCGAGCAGCATACAGATAGGTAATCTGTTCGATTTGATTAATCTCCCACCAGCACAGCTCCTACCCATCTGATGACGTAGCTGTTAGCAGGAAACCTCACTTGCACTTTCATGAACATATGAAGTCTTTGTGGGAACCGCAGACTCGACACAAAAGAGGAAGTGTGTTTTAAAAGATGTCATTTGAAGAAAGCATGAGCTATCTCTACAGATCCCCGGCATTGCATTCACATCTACTACATCTTCAGAACAGGCTAACAAAAAAGTCACATTACCTGGAGCATCAGTTCACAGTCATCTCTGCCAACAAATATCATCTCCCGAGGGAGCCGGTGGCGAATGCCAGTGCTGCTCACCAAGAACCACGAAGTCACGCTCATTTTGGCGCTTGGCACTTAATCTCTACACATCCTAAACATGAAAAAAAAATAAAATTAAGGGGCACGTAGCGAGCTATTAATGATGTATGTAAGCGTAGCAGTGCATAGTTGCAGTTCCCAAATTTCCCTAGGCCACGGGACCCTGTGCTGCTCCTCGCACCGTGTTCACATTAATTTTTTGGTGGCAATGAGCAGGGGTGAGGCGTGCCCCAGGACCTGCCACAGGTAGGAGCCACGGCTCTGCAGCCCTGGAAATATACCCCAGCAGAGTAAGACTGGGGGGTGGGGGTGAGAAAAGGCTCATTATTTCAGACATGAAGTAAGCAGCTGAATCCAACCGCTGAATACAATTTAAAAAAAAAAAAAAAAAAAAAAAGGCAAAAGCGTAGATCTTTTCCAGAACATTTCCGGGCTGCTAGCACAGCTCACGCCTCCCCCATCCTCAGAGCCCCGGAGGAGAGCATCGGGAAGGTGACTACTGCACCCGTAACCTCCCGGGAGCGGTCCCAGCAGACTGCTCAGCCTGCAGACTGCTCGGCCCACCTGCAGGCAGATAAACCCGTAACCCCCCCCCTGTGCGCGATCCGGTAAAAACACAGGAATAAAGACACGTAAATAAAGCGCTGCCCTGGACGGGAGGGACTAGCGGAGCCCAGAGGGGGATCCCGGCCCAGAAACGCCTTTCTCCCGCAGGAGGCAGAGGCAGAAGCAGCCCGCACCTCGGAGGGCGACGGCCCGCGGCACCTCCCGTCCCTCCGCGGCCACACCTGGCTGCTGGCGCTGCTACGGGCCGGCGGCGCGGGGCGCAGCCCTGCTGGCTCTCCTCCTCCTCCTCCTCCTCCTCTCGCAATCTCGCATTTTCTCCTCACGTCTCGGCCTGAGGGAAGAAGAAAGGGCAGCGGGCTGCGGGGCTTCTCCCGCACTGCGCTCCAAAAGAAGGCTCCGAGCCCTCCTCCCCCGGCGGCACCGGGCTGCGGAGCGGGGGGGAGCGCGGCGCGGCCCCAACAAAGCACCTGGGCGAAGGCGGCCGGGGCCTGCCGGCACCGGGCAGCGGCCTCGCCCCTCTCCCCGCTCCCTGCCCGGGGTCCTACCGGGGGGGCTTTCCCCACGGTACCCCCTCGGTCCCCGCCGCCCTACCTGCTCGGGCCCGGCGCGGCGGCAGGCCGGGCGCCTCGCCCCTCCAGCCGGCTCCGCCCGCCCCGCTCCGCCCCCGCGCACGGCAGGTTCCCGACGTCAGGAGGCGGCCCCAAGGCACCCGGCCCTGCTCCATTTTCCCTTAGGCACAGAGCCTGAGGCTGCCAGAGGGTCCCCGAGGCTCCCTCTGCCGCCCCCACCCCTCGTGGGTGCCCCCTTCAGCTTCTTCACAAAGCCTCAGGCACCCCCAGCCATTCTTCCACACAGGCTTTTGGTGTGTTTCAGCACTCTTGGCCCCGAAATCTTGTGTCGTCCCCCCGCCAAGGCCTTGGGCAGCAGGTGTGAGCCCTAGAGCCTGGTGGGTTTCCAAGCGGTGGTCTGATTGAAAACGACAGTCGTGATCTTGTATGGTGCCCTTCATTTCAGGCTATCAGAGGTGTTCATGGAACACAAAGGAGGCTTCGTGACACCTCCCTGACACGGATGTGGTTGTCCCCAGCCTTTCCAGGCTGAACAGGCGAGCCTGAGGTCATAGGGCAGGAGTCACTACCTCCGCAATCACTGGGTTCCTATCACCAGTCCTTTCTGCCACATCCTCCGCCGGGTTTAGGTCGGACAGGTCCTCAGCACGCATTCCTCAGGTCCTCGTGTAGGGCAGGTAACTAGGAAATGACTGAAGAGCACCAAGTGTGAAGCGCAATAACCACTTCTTTTCTCACTTTAACTGGAGGCAGCAACAACTACACACCAGCTCTCTGACTCCAGCTGGCACGGGCTGCTAAGAAAAGAACATAAAAAGATGGCAAGATCACAGTGGTATTTCCCCAGGCTTATCTTCCAGCCGAAAAAGGCGTCTTTGCATTTATATGATCAGTGTTTATTTCTGAATATCATTTCTCAGTCACCTGCAGGAGCTTCCCTAGATGTTTGAAGTGCTGCCTTTTAGAATTTTGGCTTCAGTGTTTTCCTCGATAATGTCTGATTATGTGCAAAACAATAGGTGCAGTACATGACTTATCGAGGACAGTCCTACATCAGCATCACTCCATGGGCTTACTGCTGGCCTACAGCACGGATGGCAGCGGGACTGATCCTCTGGACAGTGGAGCAGGAAGGGCCATCCCGTGCAAGGCCTGAGAACCGGGGAGGACAAAGCAGAATCACAGAATCATTAAAGTGAGCAAGAGCAGAACCAGAAGGGGGTAAAAAAACCTGCCCTCCTCTTTCTGAAGAGCAGTAGGACTTCATTAGTATTTAATTACTAGTATTATTGCCTTCTTTAATCAACATTTGAGTTCTTCTCTGGCAAATACATCATGCCCCAGGACAATTTCAAGGTGTGATTATCTTCAAAGGCTTAAAAGCTGGCTGAGACTGCAGCATTTGTGTTTTATTGGAATGCTCTTGCTATCTCCTCGGAGTGGAGCACCACACCCTTGCTGCACACCGCGTCCCTGGGGTGCCAGGCAGGGGGACGGAGTGACCAGTGCTCACTTCTGGGGCATTTTAAAGGTTTTTACATTGACCACTGGCATAAAGTAGATTAAAACCTTGATAAATAAAAATTGACTTCTGCCCTATTTTCCAATTCATTCTGTAGTTGAGTCGTGTTTTATTATCGATTTAACTGACCTATAGTTTAGGTTTTTATAAATAAAATTCACATCTCTCAGAACTATATCTAGAGAGTCTGCTCCGTAGAATATACTGCTAGAAGGAAATAGGATAATTTACTTCTTTATACAAGCCTGCCATCTAGGCAAATCTTTGCTATGAGTTACTATAAAAAGGTTAGTGATTGCTTTAGCTTAAGCATGGTTTTACCATTCACTTATATATGTGTATTTATCAGAGCAGTCAGTACTTCACTATTTATAGAGAAGAAAAATAGTCCCTGTTTGCACCACGTGTCTTCTGACCTGATTGAAGGTGCAGTTAGGCCAAGATGCTAGGCTGCATTACAGCCTCCTTATTTTATTCCAGTGATCTAAAGGGAATAAAGAAGCTAATAAGGGCAGTCTTTCCTTCTCTTCTTTCTTCACACCTCCCAAAGTAGTATATGGGCAGCAGGGGTTGAAGAACAGCCTGGTGTCACACTGCCATCTCTAAATCCCATCCCAGAGAGTGTGTCTGTGGGAAAGAGGAGTCGTTGCACTGCTGTACTTTGATTTTTACTTTTTTTTTTTTTTTTTTTTTTTTTTCTATCAGAACAAGCCCTGTTGGCAGCCTTTGCAACTCATGGGCTGCTCTAGTTTAATATAGTTTAAACCAAAGGCTGACCAAACACACAACTGCCTTTGAAAATATGATATTAGTAGTGTCTTTAAACCACCTCTGCTTATCTGTGTGTGACAGATTAGCACAGACACAACTCGGGAAAGATGTACTTGCAGAAGAGATTTAGAAATGACAGTATAACTGACTGAGGGGAGTTTCAAGGAGAAAGGAGTGGAAGAGAGATGGTGAAGAGGAAAAAATACAGAGGAGACATCAAGAGTGAAGTTAAGTGATGGCAGGCATTGAGGATGCTCAAGTAATTACACAGAGGCAGGACTGGGCCAAGTTGCACATTGAACATAAAATCCAGCAGCTTTCATTTGGGTGTAGTGGCTGTTTTAAAGTCCTCCAGTCAGCAGTATTACCGTGCTCTCAGCCCTGTTCTTTAAGCAGGGGGGATGTTACCTATATCCCAACAATTAAATTGCCTGTGTTCTTCAGTGCTTTTAGCAAACAACATCATTAATTCTTGTGACCAGTCCACCTCCAGTTTCACTGGGGAAACAAGTACTGCCTCAGGGCATGCACACCAAGGATGCTCCTCCATGCAGTGAGGCAGCCAGCCAGGCATGCAGGGAGGAGGGAAGGCCCAGGAAGGACCTCAGGAAGTTGGGAGCAGCAGCAGCACAATCTAGCTCATGTGCTAAGTTTGCAACAGAGGGTGCTTATCATGCAAATCTCTCTATTTTCATCTATAGTACTGTCACCTTCAAGCACAAGGAACACGCCCCTGGCTGTATGTACCTTCACAACCCAATGTACAGGAGGTTCATCGTACCATACATTGTGCAGATGCACATTGGAAGGACCAGTCCCTGTCCCAACGTGCTCGTATGCCAAGTAAGCAAGGAAAGTGAAGGTGAGATAAAATGTCCAGGCAGAAGAATAACAGCAGGTCACGGGCATATAGGAAAACCAGATTTCTGTATCCACAGCTGTTTAATCTGGATACAAATCATCTGCTTTACTGAGAAACCTTTTGTCTGACACTCTGAGCCCATAGCTATCATGAACCAGGACGACTTCAGCTCTCTGCTTCAAAACAAAGATCCTACCATCCCCAGAGGAACTGAATTAAATCAAGCTCTTTCTGCCAGACTCTGACGTAAAAGAGACTTGACAGAGTTCCCGAACACGAAGCATCTTGCTGCATCTTGCTGCAGAAGAGGCTTCTGTTCCAGGCTGATCACAGCCTGATCCAGATACACTGTGCAGCTTCCCCCCAGAATGGAAGCTTTCCCTATGTATGAGCTAAGGGAAAGAAAAAAAAAAAAAAGAAAAAAAAAAAAAAGAAAGGAAAGGAAAGGAAAAAAAAATTGCTTAGATATTCATATGATGGGTAGCAAGTAGGTAAAGATGTACAGGACTTCTAGGGGAACTCTGCCACAGAAACGCATTGCACGCTGCCTGAAATCAGGTACACGCAGCTGCGTTCACATTTAATCACAGGCACGTGTGCAGCTTGTGAATTCCTGGGTGCTTTGCATCAAAGGCTCTCCAAAAAGAGTCATCAGACGCTGTTGCCTGGAATTATTCCATTTGCTCTTCACTAACTGACTTTGAGATTCATCAGGAAAGGTTCACAAGTAGGTCATGCAGGCTTTCTTAACCCCCTTCTTCACTCGGATGGATTCTGCCTCCCTGTGATGTCTTTCTCTTCCAGAAAGCAGAAATTGCAGCAAGGCCAGCTCTTCAGGCCCTGCTGCAGGAAGCTGGATGCGCTCCTGGCCCATGCTTGCAGCATTCTCCTTTTGGATCAGAATTCCCGTGTTGGTTTTTAAAGCGAGCAGCAAAGATCTGTGGACTTTTGCAAGAGGACACTGCAGGTCTGGACCTGTGTCCTTGATGCAGCTAACAGCACTATTGCCAGCCAACAAAAAGTCCCTTTTCCTGTCGGGCCTACAACCAAAGCTTTTCATCACTAATTCTGGGTAATCAGCTGGAGCTGGCTCACCATAAAATGCAATTCATCCACCTTCTGGATATGTGCTTTTCAAGTGCCATTTTGAAAAAATCTTTCCCTTGATTTTTTGTTGTTTCTTATTGGTTGATTTACTTTTTAATTGCTGGGTATTTGTCAGGGTATGGATGTTTATCTTCCTTTTAGCTACGCTGGCGTAACGACGTTGCTGAATCGTGATTTGTATCAGCAAGAGCAAAGCAAATCTGCTCCTCCTCCCTGAGTATCAATCCTTTGCGCTGCCAGATATATCGATTGTGCTGTTTGCCAATATTCCCTTCTTCTGCACAGCCAGCAACAGGCCCCGATCCTGCCTAGTCGACTGAAAAACAATAAGCCCATTCATCTGCACGGTTATTCACTTGGATAAACGTTTGCAGAGATACAGTCTGACTGGGACGGGCCCCTAGTTTGGACGGTTCTAAAAGGTGGATTTTTACAACGCTCGTATTTCTAATCCATTTATTAAAGAGCTACGGAGACAGATTCTTAACAGGAGCGTAGTAGTAGTGCCCAAAATGGCTTCAGTTTGGCTTCCTTGCCTTACACCAGATGGAGAGTTTTTCCTGTATTTTTTCACCCACAACATAGTCCCAAGTACCAACATGACATTTAATTTTAGTACTATGGAATTTACTAAAATAAAACCTTATATGCGTTAACACTTCTTTTCATAATGTGCAGCATGGCCTTCTCCAGTCATCCTGTTTTATTCCCCTGCTATGCCACAAAAAAATTGTTTTCTTTTTATTATGTAGCTTAAATCATAGAGCTATGTTCAATTTACGACCCTCATAACTCTGGGGGGGTGGGGGTGGGGGGCAAGAAGAAATATCAGTGCAATAAAAGAGTGGAGTGTGAACACTGTCAGAATGTCTCATCTAGGATTTGTGTGGTATAAAACTTTCCTGAAAGAATTAAAACATATGCTTAAGTGATCTTATATTTGGCATTTTTAATTAGTAAAAGCTCAGCAGTGATGATGTCGTGCTGTCTGATGAGATTGGGTCAGGTGATGCATGGTTGTGTGGTGTGGCATCTTAAATAGGAATCACCTTATGGCAAGTCGGAGCTGTTTCGATATCACATTTAAAGAAATCGCTTCTCAGGGAAAGTTGATTGGTTTCATAAGAGAAGCAGCAGGGTTTTGAGGGCTCCTGTGTGGGAGAATGGGAACAATGGGCAGCTTGAGATCGTCTCCATTTCGGTTTCTTTTCTCTTATTTGTTCAATTAATATTCGTGTATGTGCATATTTCTTATGAAAAAGTATGTAAGCATACTTGAAAAGAAAAATGATTTCACATGGCCTGAAGAACTCAACGCAGCATGCATGGCCAGAAGGCTGTACCTTGCCCTCCAAACCATGAACAATTTCCTTCCCCCATTCCTCTGGGGTTATGATTTTAATGGCAAGGCAGGAATATTTGCTTGAATACCGCAGATGCAAGATATCCTTAAGCAGTTTTGCTCCAGTAACCACCTCTGTTTTTCTTTTACTTCCTTTCCCCCTAGTAATCCACTTGTACACTTGCACATTTGCAGACCCGGGGTTTACTTTGGTAGCTCACCCGTGTTAGAATCTGTTCCACGCAGACGACCCTGAACTGTTGTGTCCCAAGAGTTTCTAGTTCAGAACACGTTTCATGGAACTTCTCCCACTGGATAAATTTCAGGACTTTGTAGGAAGAACTTCTCAATATTTAGCTCATGGAGGTGATGTGATTGATATTTATGAAGGGGATAAAAACCCTGTTTTGAATTTAAGAATCAGTTTAAGGAAAAACGAGATTGCCATTCAGCAGGAGCTCGCTGATTTGTGAACTGCACACATTTCTTCCTTGCCTAAGAGACTTGTTAAGACCAGACTTGGAAAGTAGGCAACAGGTGAATGAATGAGACCTCATGAAAAAAAAAGAGAAACCATTCCTGTACATTTTTATCCAGTTAATGTATTTTACCTGAAAACCAAGATTGTTGAACTTTCTTTGTTGGCCTTATAAGTAAGGCAAATAAAGGAGGGAGAATTTAGGGTACAACGGACCTCTGTATCTCTAGAGGAGTCGTTGCTATTTAACATCTCCAGAGCCAAAAGTGTTTGCTGTGCTGACCGATACTAGGTTGTACCATTCATGTTTAATGAAAATGTCAGTTCTGCTTGAAACTCTCAGTTTGCTGCATGATAGTTTTTAGCTGTAAGATGGAAAGCTTTGATTAAATATTTAATAGATATACTTTTAAAAATCACAGTTCCCTTTAAATTGAAGGATATGTCTACAGTAACATCCACTGTAGAGGTGAAGGTCTTACAGGGAGAGAAGGGTCTTAATTTACTGGCCTTCAGGGAATAATTTACTTGGAGATTCACCCATTTTCTGTCCTGTGGAAGTTTAAACTATATTCTGCTGTATTGATCTTTAGCATTGCATTTCCTTCACTTGAGAATGGTGTGGAACAATAATGTGAATATGGATGAAAAGGTCATCGAGTGTCAGGACGAGCCAGCCTGCTTCCACAGGGTCAACGGGGGGGGGCGGCCCCCGCGCAGCTTTAATTATTTATAGCATACAAGCCATCAGTTGGAGATTTATGTGCTTGCCAAGCATTTTAAAATAAGTCATCAGAGCAGTATTTTTTTCTTTGGGGGAAACAGTTGGATTAGCAGCACCAGCAGAAGAATGAAAGTCACCAGAAGGAGACCTTCAAAGCAGCATTTTCAAGATGGAGGAGTAGCAAATTCATTACTCTCATAAGTAATTACTTGCATTTTTTTTACAGATTCATAAAAGCTTCAGTATACTTTGGAATAATCTTCTTTAGTCAGCAGGTGCATGAACTCCTGTGCACTCCACATTCATTAAATCATCTTAAAACCCTGCAAAGTATGCATGCTAGTTAACTGCACACACATGCTCAGGGCCATCCTTTTCACCAAATATTTTATAATATTCAGACAAACAGCGATTCCTACTGACACAAGCTAAGGTAAGCTGGGCACAGATTGTTGTACCATTTAAACACTCCTGAGCTAGCCTAGATGATACAAGAGTGCAAGTTCCAGGGTATTTTCATGATAGCAAAGCTAACTCCTGAAAACACGTTGTGGGTAGGTGAGATAATGGGTTGAAGAAGGCAAAGTGACATCTGAACAAGAAACAGAGGTGCCACAGTGTTGGTTATCTGCAGAGCATGAAGCAAGTGGGTATTTCTACATACATGGGCTATTTGTTTAAATTGTCCAGAATACCTCTCACCACTGAGTTTCACTGGGCTGCAATATTTTTTGAGTTGAATAAAATTCTGGGCCCTTTCAATACCTAACACGTGGCATGGGTACCGCTGGGAGATAACTGCGCCATCTCACTGGTGTTGTTAGTATCAGTGTGTTTGGGGATGCACTGCGTTTTCTGCAGGAAGAGCTTTAGGAAAATAACTCTGAACTGATCGCATCTGGCCACTGCACAGGGCCTTGTTGTAGTTCACTGGCCAGGTCTAATGTTGGAGATGTAGAAGCTCTCAGAGGAGGTTCAAAGAGGGGTACAGCCATCAACCAAACTGCTTCTTTCCCTGGAGCAGAGAAGATTTGTGTAGGTTTCTTCTTTTTCACTGGCTCACATTTCTCTGTGGCACCAGTTCCAGGGAGAAGAGGAGGCAGGTAACACCAGCAAACAGCGCCTCTAGGAAAAAACAGCGACTGGGACATCGATCACTGCTAGTCACACCTCCCCAACAGCCGACTACTAAGAGATGAGAACGGATTATGCTACTAAACCTCGCTAAGGGGGGCATAGCCACCCTTTTAGCACTGGGACAAGCAGAATAGCTCCTGCACTGCATCACAAAGCAGAGCCTTCTCCATGTCACATCACCATCTCAGTCATGTCTAGCCACATTTTACCTTGGCATTAACTGCTGTAGGCCAGATTTCTCCTCTTGGGATCTTAAAGAGATGTAGTAGAGCTTTCCGCCCACTTGCTGTGGGATGAATTTAAATAGAGAGGCATTCATTAGCACTGTATTCTGTCTTAAGTTCTCATTCACTCTCAAGGGTTATCTTTTCCAATTTGCATTTTAACATCAGACAGTTCTCAATACCTGGGTTTGCATATGCATCCACGCATCCGTTCAAACACGTGGTGGAGAGCAGAGGAGCCAACACAGCACAGAGATGCCATGAAGAGGTCGTCCAAGTGGTCTGCTTTGAGACTGGGCTGTCAGGGAAAAAATAATAATAATAATAAAAATAATAATAAAAAAAAAAAGAGTGAAAGAAAATGCAAGGAGGTAAAGAGAAATGCTGAGGACTGTATTCCTTTGTGTTGTACAGGACTGAGAGGTGGCAACAGCAGGCAGGACAAGAGAGTTGTCCCACATAGCAGCTATTTTCCTTCCTGTCCTCTCTGGTGCACAAGAAGACTGCAAGCATTTTGAGTCAGGGACTGTCTTCTGTACACCGTACTACGCACCATGCTTCTCAGCTCTCCTACAATACAAATCATCACTCAACAGAAGCTCATGTATATCTGGAAAGAATGAAAATCAAATGCCTCTGAGACCTTAGAGACTAGAGATAACTTCTCATTAGGATTTAAAAAATAAAGGCAATAAAGATAGGACGAGCAAGAGATGGTGATATAGTTAAGGGTGACTGTTTATAATTTCTTTCTTTGATGGCTGGGAATAGCTGAGCACAAAAAAAAAAAAAAAATTAAGCCATGTTTTTCATGTCTTTTACTCCAATGATCACATTTATTAGAAGTCCTCTTATAAGGAGAAGATGAATAGGAAATTCTCCAGCGTGTGGTCTGACTGGTCCTAGGATGTGCTGTTCAGCAGCAAGCTGACTGCGTGGAACACGCCTGGACAAGGAGAGGAGCTGAGGTTAACCGCGCAGAGAGCTCACGGTGCCCTTCCACAGTGAATTCAGCAAACTTTATGCAAATATCTTCTGCACGTACTTGAAGGCAGGGAAAAGAGAAATGCAGCAGTGGACTGGTGGGACAAAAGGACTTTTGACATTTCCAGTTAATAGGTGGAAGCATTTTGAACTCTGAAGTGTGTGTTGGTCATTCATTTGCCAGGTTTCTTTGTTCTACCCCAAAGGACAAAAAGCCATGCAGAAGTGTGGTTCGTGCTTACTCTCCCCCAGCAATCAGCCTTTGCAAACACAAATGGGCACAGTAGCTTTCCAAGAGATGACATTTCCTGCTTAAAAGCAAAACCAAAAAAAAAAAAAAAAAAATCAACACCCGAAAAGGCTATCTTTAAAATGATGCTTTTTGGTTTTTGTTAAAGAAAAAGGGACAGAATCAGAGGCTGAGACTGACTGTATGACTCCTCATACGCCACGGAGCCGCACGTGCAGTGAACAGGAGGAGAGATACAGCAGTCCCAGCACATGAACCCTCCGAGTGCTAGGAGTGCCCAGGAAGAGAGAAGCCAGCATGATGCAACCTCACCCACATGAACGGGTGGTGGGACCTTCAGAGCCCTAATCACAGGATCCGGCCGTAGGCCGTAGTCATTACCTGCGGAAGCGCTGATGTCAGTGGCCATTGGGCACCGCCTCACTCTGCAGGCTTGTAGTCTGTGCCATTGCTGGGCTCTGTTATCAGAGTTAAGCCATTTTCTTCTGCCTCCATGCTGCAGCTGGTTAATTTTTTACATTAGAATCACTCAGAATGGATGGTGCTTAGAAAACAGCTTTTAAAAACACCGGATGAAAAATGCCCGCT
This sequence comes from Oxyura jamaicensis, assembly GCF_011077185.1. NCBI lineage: Eukaryota > Metazoa > Chordata > Aves > Anseriformes > Anatidae > Oxyura > Oxyura jamaicensis. Next base: position 45,811,726 of record NC_048897.1, on the reverse strand, counting down.
GTCGTGAAATAAATTTAAGAATGCCATTGGCTTAAGGAAAGTACTGTGTCGCCTCTCACACTAATTTAAAACTTGAACTGCAGCCATCTTTAGCTTTAACAAAATCCATCAGACCATACGCTGTGTCAGTCACTGCCCCTTTCAATCTCTGACGGCATTTTGGCATCCAGTAGCAAAGATACTGACATCCCACGAGGCTGAGTTCATCCCTGAAGGTCCTTTAGGATTTCATATTGCTGCAGTCTTGAAAAATCAGGTCCTAAATCGGTCACAAGTGCATCAGACAGAACAGGGAATAAGCTGGCATTTGGCTCTAGTTTACATGAACATTGTTAGATGGGAATGGTAAAATTGTTGATGGGAATGGTAAAATTGTTGATGGTGATGTGAAGAGGACTAAGGTGCTCAGTAAATATTTTTGTTCTGAATTTGGAAACAAGAAGAATCGTACTGATGACATGAGGACAATGCACTTTCCATCCCATTAGTAACCAAGGAGGCTATTAAACAGCATTACTGGAGACAAATATTATTACCTTACCAGGTCCAGGCAACTGGCACCCTTACAGCTGAACCGAAGTGGATTGGTTCAAGGGATCTCTGCCCCTCTCTGCTTCATCCTGGAGGACTGCAAACATTTTAGAGGACTTCCGAAATGCTGCATTTGGATAAATCATAAAAAAAAAAAAAAAAGAAAAAATAACTAGGGCAACTAAGTAATTTTAAGCCAGTTAGCAATTCTGGGCAAAGGAATGAAATGCTAATACAGAAATCAGCAAATAGCTTCAGTGTGAATAGCACGGGTCAACATGGTTTATGGGGAAAAAAAGTTTTCTGAAAGAAACTTGACCTTCTCTTTTCATTAAAGTATTGGTTTGGTTGATAACAGCAACTAAATAGATGCAAGATATTTGTCTTTTGTGGATTGTTCAGTCATGCAATCCCCTCACTGTAAGTTATGGCAATAGCTAATAACATAAAAGTCCAAGGTAAGTGAATTAAGAACTGACTAATTGGCAAGTCTTAAGTAAAATACAGCTCTCAGTAAAGACTCAGCAGGAAACAGAAGTGTAGTCAGGTTCCAACACTACACCCAACACCACTTAATTTCGTTTTCTTAGGTGAGTGCTTTGTGCAGCTTGTGTAAAAGACTTCAATTAAAAAAATCATGATGTCATGGTCTGTAGGAATGCTCACTGAAGCTGGGTTGTACCACTGCCTCCTCTGCAACTGGCTTGGCCTTGGCCTAAAATGGAAAAATACCACTGTACAACCAGATGGCAGCTCAGGTATATGAAATCCAGGCCAGGAGCTCAGCCCTGGGACCGCTCTCCCTGCTCAAGCAGAAGTGACAAGTGATGTTGCTGGACTCAGAAGCAAGTCTGCCCAAGTGGTTCCTGGTTTGGCATGTGTGCAGCATCCCCAAATCCTCTCACACTAGATCATCTGCTCTCCAGAGATGGGACATCTTCTCATGGGTTTCCTCCTGGAAACCTCCCAGCTCCGTGTGCCCTGACCCAGCTTCAGGGACCCAGGGGAGCACACGAGACGCAGAGTTTGGGGTTATGGGCTTCAGTCATCAAAACAGTCATGCTGGGAATATTTAGCACAGCTGAGTGCTTCATCTCTGCTCTGATGGCTTTTGCTGGACAGCATAAAAATAGAAAGCTGGGAAGTAAACATGGACATGTTATCGTCCTTACAGGGTGAGATTTCACATCCCTGAGAACTCAGGCTCCAAATTTCACTTCTGGGGCAGGAAGAAGGGCAAGAGAGGCTTTGAACATCCTCATGCAGTAAGAACAGATCCCTAGAAATCTATTTATACTAGCAGAGGGGCTGACCGTGTCCATTTATTCTGCTCTGTATAATTAGCACCATTGCCTCCTGGTAATTGTTCTACTCTCCACCAAGGATTACACAGCCATTAACCTGGAAGGGAGAGAAAAAGTAGGGGCATGTGGGAAAGGCTTTGAACACCAAATTCATTCACCAGTTAGGAACAAAAGAGCATATTTAGAAGGTTAATTAACAAAAAGTCTGTTTCAAGGCAACTGCAGCTTACTACTAATGGATACCATGAAAATTCATAAATTTGCTGCTGCAAACGAGGGTTTGCTGACTCCAGACTGCTGCATTGGGCTCTTCCCTCTCTGCTCCTTTGCAGTACAATGGTGATGTCCAGAATATCCCCTCGTTCAAGTGAAGGGCTAAACTTGACTGAGGCAAGTTTTTTCATGCTGTGTCCTGGTCTATCACAGACACACATCACCCTGTGTGCAGAGCAAGGTTTGAACAGCAGTCTGCTACTGGAAGGGAAACTCAGAGCTCTTGACCTAAAATTAGCACTGCCAGCTGCATTTTGGGCAGCACACCAGCCTTTGCATTGCTCTCATTGCAGTATGCTCCACACTATGCAGGCTCTTGGTACTCAGGGACCATCGAGGGCAGCCACAAGCAGCAGAGTCAGTGCAGGATAAGTGAGAGACCCAAGAAGAGGCCAACCTGGCAGCAGCATGGCTCTGGCCACAGCTCAAGTCAATGCCTGGAGAAAAAAATAAAATAAAATAAAAAGTAAAAATAATAATTAAAAAAAAAAAACTGTCCTTGCCCTCAGTATCACCAGCCATTCACAGCTCAGAAACCATCTGTGTGGTTTCTCTCCACAGGTTTCTCTCCTGTTGCAAACTTGCCCAGTGTCTCCTTGGATCTGGATAATTTTTATCATTTGCCTCTTTGGCAAGGGGTTTCACAGCATTGCACTGAAGAGACACAAAATGTTCAGGACCAAATCCTGCTGTCCTTTAACAGGGTACAGTGGGCTCCCTGTTACCTTTGAAAATAGGGGTAATTTAGGAGATTTATATTTGAAGGGCTCACCGTATTTGCAGGCTGTTATAGATCAGCCTGTGCTGAGTTTTCCTGCAGGCCTCTGTGCAATTACTGTGATTTCTTGGCACTGGGTGCTAATGATTCACCTGAGTTGAGTCATACACGAGGGGATGTGGCTCTGGAAAGCTTCCCACTGCAATCGCCGTGCTAAGCAAATCTGGGAGGTGAATACAAAAGATCTTGCAATTGCTAAGCCTTCTAGGGAAAAGGAGAGGCTTAAAAGGAGTTCAGCAGTCACCTGCACTGATCATAACCAGTGACTTTGTAAATCAAATCTCCTTTGCTGGAGAAAAGCAGCTTCTGGGTATCTAGGACCTGAAGGGAGTTGCCATAGCTAGGAGGCTGAGTTTGGAGGACAGGGTGGATGTTGGGAAGGCAGCATGGAAATCCACAAAAACGAGAGAAGCCAAGGAGCAAAGGGCAGCACAGAAGTGACTCCAGTACCCGCCCTGCTGCATCAGCCATGGGGCAAATGGCCTAGGCCTGGAGATGGCAAGAACCTGGTTAGAACGACAAAAGGCAGAGACGCTAAGAAGGCAGAAGCAACATCACTCAGCTTTTGGTGAGCTCGGGGGCAGATGGTGCTGCAGGTGGCACACCTCTGCAAACAGAGAGTGGGGGAAACTGCAGCATCTGCCAGCACCTGCTGGGACACTGGTTTTGCTGGGCAGCTAAAGCACTGCTGCTCTCAGCAGGGAGCAATGGAAAGCAGAGCAGGGTTACAGGATTTTCCATGGGGTTGGATGAATAACTCCAGCAACCGCTCTCCTTCCCTCAGTTAGGCAGCAGCACTGCAATCTTGATGAAGAATTTATGCAGAGGCATTTTACTGGGCCAGTGACACATCCTTTGGCCCCACCTGTGGCCACTCATGACGTACGGTTGTTGCAATGTCCTTGCTGCCCACACTGCCTAACCAAAACTACTGCTGGTATAAGCCAAAAGCTATCTCGTGCTCCCAAGGCAGGACTGCAGCGGGTTACCAGGGTACATGCAAGTGGGGCAGGGCAGGAGGTGAGCAATGAGCCCTGCAAGTCCATGGGCAAATTTTCACATTTACCTACATGCCCAATGCACAGAAGAACCCTAGCTGCAGACGGGAGTGCATTAGCTCAGTCTGCAGTCGAATTAGCAGCTTGAACAGGCAAACAGAGCGGTCTTGGTGACACGAACATTTCTGATTTAGTTTTCAAGCTCTGTGTGGCTTGAACCTGTTTATCTTGTGTCTAGCTCCATGATCCGATTAAATCACAAGTCAGCAGAAGAAGTAAGCTCAAAATTATGACGTTTGCCCAGCAGTTCCCTTGAACATATTGAAAAAGTTTGCTTATAAAAAACTGTACATGTTCTCCCAAAACCACCACGAGAGGAAGTTAGAAGTAGCCCTGCCAACCTCACCTATAAAAGGTATTATGTTAATCAAGCACAACGTTTTGTGGTTTCAGTCCTCTCCAAGATTCGTAATAGGCTGTGAACTTGTTCCTCCATATATCTGATCACATCAAGAGATATCCATATTTAGAAAATCATTTGGACAGGGCCTAAATGAAATAAGGGATTTTAAGACTCCCTTGTGTATAATATGCTTTCTAAGTTTCTGCTTTTGCTGTGATTTCTTCAGCTGTTTTTACACTGATTCTGCACAGGGCAGCACACAAATACCACAATTACTAGTTTTAAATAAAAATACATAAGTGTATACGCTAGGGTGTGTTAAATCAAACAGACAAACAAAACCCACAAAGAATCTTTGAGAATACGAACTCTCTTCTTTTGAAAACTAAATAAACATATTGTAATGCAGTTCACCAGTGTGAAGGTGGCTTATACCTGTCTGGCCATCTTTTCTTCCAAAAATAAACACAAGACTTGTCACAATCTCTTTTATACTGAAAACTTTTCTTTGTGAAGGATAGAGATCAGTGAGGAGTTAGTTGTGTCTCATAGGATGCCAGTATAATTAAAGAGGTAGAAACAAAAGTGGAAATTGCCTCTTCACATGAATGATTGCACCCAGGATGCAATACAGAGGTGAAACAAAAGCAGGGAATGCCTTAAAGTGGGCCCTCTTGTGACCGACACACTTGCTGTGGGATACACAGATGGACAATTCCTTTCAGACCAGTCACGCAAAATTACCTTATTTTTTTTTTCTTACTGCTCAGTATTTTATGTTCCTCCCTTGAAAAACAAATGCTCTCAAATTTCAGGTTCTTTTCTCTTCCCCATTTCCCTTTTTTAGTAAAGACTTCTTTACATGCATTATAAAGCTACCTCCCAGGTTGTGCCTGGTACTCAGTTTTCCTCAGGCAACCACATCACAAAACCCCACATACAAACAGCTCAGGCTCTATCTTGAAAGCTACTCTGGGCTTCTCTTTCCTGTACTCATCCCCACAAAGACACCTTTCCAGCCCCATGAGTTAGAAGCTGGCTTACTCCCAGCCCTAACTACTCATGGGACAGCCTGGCCCCACTAGTCCTGCTGCCACCAGTGAAGCAAGAAGCCAGTCCCTTCACTGTCCCCAGTGCACAGCCTGCATGCCACAGCGTAGTCAGAGACCCTGGCAGCTCCAGTTTGTATGACTGCTGGCTGTCTCTCATTTCTTTGGCTCAAGAGGTGATGGTGTAAGTGCATACTCCATGACAGACTGGAAATACTCATCCCTCCTCTTCCTTACTGGGGCTGATGCTTCCCACCCTGGTTACTCCTTGCCTGTGCTATAGCCAAATTCACAATAGACATGAAAAAAAACAACCAACCAACCAAAACCAAACAATTGTTTTAGTCCAGGACAGGTCTTCCACGGCAGCATTGCTCCCTTTGGTGGACACACCAGCTTCAAACGCTCCTCTCTGATTGTGTCCTCCTACCTTCATCTTCCTTTCATGCAAAGGACCAGTCAGAGCAGAGTATCCCATGGCCTTCATCCTTCCTTATACTTACTGGAAATACATCACCATCCTTACATCCTCAGAGCAAACACACCACCTTCAGGGCCATGCCACGTTGGTGGATCTTAGACCTGCGCTTGGATGAAGCACTGAGGTCTTCTCCGTCTCAGTCTTTCCCAAGTGTCAAGGACCAGTTTCATGGCAGAAGCTCCATTGTTACTCTAAGAGTTTGAGCTCAGAGTAACTGGATTTCATCCCCTTCTTCTCCTGCCATCCACGCTCTACTGAGATATGCCAGCTTTCCCTGTACCCACATCCATTCCCCTGTCTCCTCCTGAAGGAGCTGCCCCAGCAGCTTTCCCCCGCTGCCAGCACCTTCCCTGCTGCTCCCCTTGCCCTGACCAGTCCCTTACCCCACCAGAGCACTCCTACTAATTCCTGTCTTAATGCATAATTTCCTGAATGGCACTTTATCAACTGCTCTGGGAAACCAGGCAGGCAATGTGTGGATGCTGTACCTCTTATCTGGAAGATCAGCTCTCTTGTCAAAGAGAGCTAACAGGTTAGGCTGGCGTGGCCAACTTTGGGTGATGTTATCTCATTTTCTATTGCTTCCATGGCAATAACTGCTCATCCCTTCAAAGTTTCTTTCAAAGCCTTTCATCCCACTGAGGTGAGATTAATCTAACTTGTGTCTGTCCTGATCTCACCCTTCCTCTCTACTTGTTTCAAGTTTGTGCACTAAAGGTGTGCATTGTTTGCCCTACTATTTGCTCTTCTCCAAATCAGAGCACATGAGCTGCCTTCCTTTGTTGCAGAAGCATTCAGCAGTGTTTTTTGCTGCACACTTTTAGCAGAAAGCAGTGACTACAAAACAAACACCCAGATCTCATGGACACAGTGCAAGGGTACACACACACAGTCAGGACTTCAGAAGACTTTCTGCAAAAGGAGCTGGCCAGAATAAATGACATCCATGATATTGCTGGAGAGGGGTAAGGAAAGCCCTGAGGAAAGGCTGGCTGAGGAAAGCCAAAACGCTATGGCACAGTGGGATGTGTATAGCATCATTTCTCCTGTCTGGGCCTTGGAAGGCAATATGTTATCATTGGCCATGTGTCTGCCCACCTGAAATATTTATACAGCTCCCTATCATCTTTTCGCTGAGCACTCAGCAGCCCTTAATAGGTTTATTCCCTTCTGAGGCAGGGAAATTAACCTTTTTCCACTTTAAAGGAGAAAAAATAAGGCACAGGAGGACTAGAATTGTGTCATATAATACCATAATAGCATACGTACACATAATAGCCATATAATGGCTATTTTAAAATCTTAGCTGCACTCTTCATTATGCACCATTTTTCACAGTGCAATGAAAATAAAAATGTCCCAGTGCGGGAGAGTTGCTTAACGTTACTGAAATTGTGAAGTAGGTTTTCATGGCAAAAGAAGAATCCCACAACTTCAAAGGTGGTTTAACTTACCTTTTCTAATTAGCAAAATGCATTTATAGTCAAAATACACCCTTATAGACATTACTGTAACCTGTAAGTGCATAGTGTGCATTTAAATTCATTTTAAAATGTTTCTCTTCCGTTTTTAAAATGTCCAATCACTTAAATACATTAACCATTACAAAGTGGATGGCTCCTATTTATGCTCAGGGTTTTATAGATGAGAGCTACGCAACTGTACCATCTCAAGGCTTGGCCCCACAAGGTTGCTGGTGTTGCTAACTCCTCCTGAAGCTATCTTTTAGTGTTAGCAAGCACTTACCCTGTGTGTTTGCCTTTGCTTCCTCAGCTAACATCTTGTGTTGCCATTTACCATGAGCTCCGCAAACGCTTTTGGTCCTTTGCCCTGACATTTTATTTTTTTTCAGGGCAAACAGGCAGGGAACATGAAGTATTACCTTAAATACACACTAGAGGATGCTCTTGGGTCATCAGTGAGAGATAAGCGGCCTCCTCCTGCTCAAACGGCGGTGGATCAAGATGTGTCTCGAGGAGCAGAAAGTGTTTCAAGGCTTAGAAAATATAAGAAAAAAATATTCACATAGGGACGAAAGTGTAATGTAAATGACAAAGTAGTGACAAAACCTTCTCCCTTTTGCCTGTGTAACTGTATTACTGCTCAATATGCTTTTAAAGTTTGCATGAATGCAGACTGAGACCTAGACAAGCACAATAGTTTCATTTTTTTATTTTATTTTATCTTATTTTATTTTATTTTATTTTATTTTATTCCAACTATCTATTCATTATACATTGCATAGGCCAATTCTTATTTTTGCCAGAGAATATGGGACAAACATCAGTTAAAGTCCATCTCTAAAGCCTCATCTACTGTTCCTGCTATTGCTGGCAGCAAGGAAGAAGGGACAGGAGGAGGTCTGGGCTGGTTCTGCACGATGCCAAGAAGGAGAGGGCTCTTGTGGAGGCCAGCAGAAGGCTGGAGCACACACTGATCACCCGAGTGATCCTGCTGATTTCTATAAAATCCCCCTTTTCATCAAACTGCCTAATTTTAAGTATGGAAACAGTTGCAATGCACTGGAACAAATTTGGTGTAATGAAACACCTGGGTGCAAATGCAGGCTGTCAGGTGAGCTCTAAACTAAGCATAGAAAAAAAAAAAAAAAGATTTTAGATGAAGGGCTTTCCATTCAGGGGGAGCTGGGAAACCCAAGGGGATTTTTATTGTTTTTTAAGAAGCCCTGGCACTCTCAAAACAAAAGAGAAAGGAACCCCCCCACCACAAAATGCCACACGAATTTCAACACAAGGTGAGATGAGGAGGCCATGTGGGTAATAACCATGCTGAAACTCCAGCTCGGATGGCTCTTCAGGGGACCTGAGCTTGTGAGGCCACAAGAAAGGAACAAGGCGTGCTTCATCCTTCACCCTTGACTTTCCTGCCAGCAAACATTATTTCAAACACAAATCTGCCTGGGCTTTGACCCTGCCTGTGGGGTGGACGTTTTGAGGAAGGCTCCATACAAGGTGCAGGGGCACACACTTTGGGTTATTTTGTGCCGCTGGTGGTGTACAGGGACAGCACCCCAGGGCAACACACGCCTGTCTCACAAAAACAAACCAAACCAAAACAAAAAACATGGAGGAAGAGTGAAATGTTTCTCATTCTCTGAGCAGCACAAGTGCAAACCAGAGGTCTAACCAACATGGGCCATCAGTGAGGGGTCCAAGGTAGGAGCTGGCTCCCTGCCTCCACCTTAGGACAAGGGGTAATGGGCTTTAACTAAAAGAGAGCAGATTAGATTAAGATGTAGATTAGATATAAGGAAGAAATTCTTCACTCTGAGGGCGGTGAGGCCATGCATGGCACAGGCTGCCCAGAGAAACTGTGGGTGCCCCATCCCGGGAAGTGCTCAAAGCCAGGCTGGATGGGGCTTTGGGAAACCTGGTCTGTGGAAGGTGTCCCTGCCCAAAGCAGGGGTTGGAACTGGGTGGGCTTTAAGGTCCCTTCCAACCCAAACCACTCTGTGATTCTATGAAGTCATTTCCCGCCTAAGAAATGCATACACAAACCCATCAAACCCAGTCCCTCATGGTACTGGTACAGCCCCAAAGAGGAAGGTACCATTAAGTGTACTGCTGCTGAAATGCCTTCCATTGGAAAGGTCATGCTACTGAGTGAACCTGTGGCAGCAAAAACGATTATTAAAGCAGATTACCAATGTAACTGGTAGTCGTGATGCTCACCTGGGACTGCAGGTTGCAATTCAAGACCTTGCTGCAGTCCACAGACGTCCTACATCACTCAAACTGAAGTTGAAACTTCTGCTCTGGACCTCACAATCCTGATGTGACTTTGAGCCTTTTTCTTTGGAAAATCTGTTTGCCATATAAATCCCCAGATACCCTTTCCTCCCCCAAAGACGTGCTAAACGCTTGGTGTAAGCGTCTCCATGTGGTAACAAATCCCAAAGGCTAATTGTGTGGAAAAGCATTTCCTTTCATCAGTTTTAAATTTTCTGCCTCTCAGCACTGACTGCACCCTTTTCCTTGCATCACAGGAAAGCAATGCTCCATGCACGGAGCTGGAAAGGGCCCAAGACCACCGATTGATCCCATGAAGACCAGCAGGCTGCCAGCAGCCTTAAACAACTGTTGAGCACCAACACCAACAAATTCCAAACAGATTACCTAAAAAGGGAAAGGCCGAAACCCATTTCTGGGCTACAAAAGCAGATTCCTCCAACTGTTGTTACGGTGAGTAACTCAGCTTGTTTGCAGATGACAGGCAGAGCAGATCTGTCAGCTGCTGGCAGGAGGAAAACACCCAAGCCATCGGAAGTTGTGCCGTTTTCCTTTATTTTGCCTGTGTAGTTGCTAACATCGCAGCTTTTCTGAAGAAAACACCAAATCAAACCAATTTTTTTTTTTTTCCACTTGGGAATGAAGCAACAGCTACTGTGACTTCCCACAGCAGCATCTCTAGGCTCTATGTGCAGTGAGAGGAGATTTCCTCCTCCCTCCCCAACTTCTCTTTGTCCTCCCAGGCATCTCCAGGCTGGTGGCTCTGAGGACACCTTGGGAAAGGCAGACCAGAGGACCAGAAACGCAGCGGGTGATTTCAGCGCAGCCCACATCATCCTACAGGCTGGGGTGGTGATCCCTGGGCATGACACAGCCCCGCGCGTGCTGGGCAGAAGGGCCACCATCAGAAGGGTTGGATGCACGCCCAAGCACGCAGCCCAGATTTCCAACTTCCCTCCTGCCCACCAAGCGTGCTCTGGGAATTTGGTGGGAGAGATGCAAGGAGGGGAGCAGCAGAGCCAAGGGCAAGCCCACAGGGCTTGCTGAAATCACTTGCAGGGACACAGAGTTTGTCCCCCCCTCAGCAGAGCAAGCAGCTGAGGCAGAGGATGCCCTGTGCACACTGCTCTGCTCACCTTCCTCCCTGCACAGGAATGCAATGACTGGCTGATAATCCTAATAAAAACGTAATGAAAAATTAAGCATTACCACTCAAATCCCTTGCTGTAACAATGCACGGGGTAAGCTTAGAGCAGATGAGTTGGCAGCTCCCCACTATTCCATATTCCCGTGCATAAAGCCTGATTTTCTAGCATAGCCATTCTTGTACCCGCATCCTCAGATAACCTGCTGCTGTTTTGTTCCCTTCCCCGTAAGACGTGGCATGGGGGGGACAGATGCTGTGGGCTGGAGTTACTCCCCATTTATTATCTGTAGATGTAAACAGAAAGGCTGATAAGAAGTCAGCATGGATAATGTCTGGCTATCACACAAGAAAAAGCAATGTTTTGGGAAGTTGTGCGAAGGACAGCAGTCTGAGGCTCAGATCTGTTTCCATTTAAGTCAATAGGCACTAACCTCAACTAAACTGCATAGCAGAAATGTCTTCATTGATCCTTTACTCAAAATTTTGGTGAAAGAAAGCACAATGGTGACTTTTGTGAGTGTATGGCCAAGAAAACTTAACCAGGTTACTGTAATGGAAACCGTCACTCATATCACCGCAGGGACAATGCTGGAGTTGTGGTTGAGATGGAAATATCAATGTGCATTTTGGGGTAAGGTGAAAAAAAATACGCTTTTAGCTCTGTAGCATTACCAAACGTGGAAGTAAGTGTATTTCAAAAGTCAGCCTTCCAAGATTTTTTGTGTTTCTGCGGGCTTTTTTGCTATTGAAGTTTAAAAATGGCTCCTTTTTATTTGGAGACAGATTGGCTGAATTCTAGCATTGAATACAATCTCCTTGCTCAACCACTCCAATTTCCTCAAATAAAACTCCCCCGGGATAAAAAATTCCCTGCTTCATCCGTCCTCTCGGTTATCTTTGCTTTAAAAAATCTTCCACTTCGAGTTCAACATGAACTTCTTCTTTGTACACGTCCCACACACATTCAGATGGGCAGTTATACACATCCATAACCTCAGCAGTTAAAATTTTGTTTAAATATAACCAGGCTCCAGGGGCTCCAGAACAAGCCAAAATTGTTGCCTGCCGCACAGAGCATAAAAAGCAAGGTCTGTTTGCGCTCTTGTGTCATTAAAGACAATATTGACGAGCTAGTGAAAGGTAGAAGTGGGGCGAGGCATCAAACACTTGAAAATAATCCAGGGACAATTTTATGTTGAGAAAAGGGCTGCTGTAGTCTGAAGAAGCAGAAAAAGAAGTTGAAAACAGCAGCAGAAGTTCAAGCAGATGCTAAGGCAGCCCTCGCATGCGGAGGGGGAGACGAGGGAAGAAAGCGAACTAGAGGTTCTGCTTGTTGTCAGCTAAAACCAGCTGAAGACACACAGATAATTTTCCCATCCTGGTTCATTTCCCTTTCTTTATGCTTATGATGCAAGCACATATTAACTTGATTTAAAACAAAACCTGAACCGCTGCATACATTCAAGTTCCGCAGATTGGCCTGAGAGGAAATAAATAAATAAATAAATAAAAAGAGGGATGAGTGTACGAAAACCAAACATTTATACAAGTGGTTTCTCTGGGAGTGTGGAAGTGATTTCCCTACTTTTCTCCCTTACAAACACCCAAAAGGATATCACTGCTTTGTGCCTCAATGGGTAAAACCTCAACCAGACGCAGCCTGGGAATGAGAGAAGCACCCACATCTGTTAACATTCACCTCAGGGATACGGTCACGTGAACCTTCTTTTTGCTTTTTCTGCTTCCTTCCCATTGCTTTCTCCCAGGTTCCTTCTACAAAGAGGCGTGAGCTCAGACACCCCACTGCAAGGGCGGGGGGCTCACCGTGGCTCAGCCCTGCTGCTTGCACTGCTCACGCACACACAGGCTCTGAGGGACTGCACAATGAGCCTCATGCGATTTTTCAGGGATTAAGCAACAATACAGAAAGCAGCACATCAAAAACCTGCTGTGATCTAGGTTTCCTTCTCCCACATCCCACACGACCAATGTTTCAGGCCCTCAATTTGGTGCTGGGGTCGCTTGGGTGCCCCCAGCAGCCCCAGTTTCAAGGTGGGTCTGTGGAGGAGCTTTGCCACCCAGCAGCAGGTCGGTTAGACCCTGTGCCATCAATCCCCCCATGGAGGCAGTTTCCATCCCACACAGAGCCCGATCCAACACAAACCCAGCTTTCTAAGGGAGATCACACCATTACAGAAGTAACAGTGTTACTCGCATTGCCACAGTCAAGAGACAAATACTTTCCTCTATTTACCCTGGTCAATATTTACTGTGTTGTCCTCAATGCATTAGCGAAGACGTTCACTCATATCTGCTGCCTGCCAAAAAGCAAGTTAATTTAGCTCAGTGATACAATCCAAAGCAGTTTGAGTCATCTACATCTCCAGCTACTGGTGTCCAGACAGACACCACATCCATCCACACATGCATTAATAAAGTCTTAAAAATAGACCATCGGTTCCTCTAGACCTGAAATAACGTGTCTGATCCCAGGAAAGCAAAGAAACTGAGAGGAATAACCTTGGCTGAGGAGCATGATTTCCTAATGCGCCTTTGAGTGGTGGTGGCCAGGTCCTCCTGCTCTCCTGGAGCTCACGGCTGGGGACAGGGCTGGAGATGCTCCAGCAGTGCCTGCGCTGCCTCCTCGCGTGGACCTGGGTGCTGAAGAACGTTAGATCAATTATTCATTGGCTAAAAGGCACACTTCTATTACAACAGATGTTTCTCCGAATGTTTGACACTGCCCATTAACTCACCCTTTAATTTTAATTGCTTAACTAATGGCTATATTCAAGGTTAAATGGGTTTAAATCTTCTTTCTTCTCTTATGCTGCTGAATACGAAGATACCATCTGACCTAACAGGGAAGAAGGAGGCAGAAGGAACCTAACCAAGGAGAATCTTTGACAGGATGCAAACAAGTGGCTGGTGAAGGCTCCGTGCGACCACCCAGGTGGGCACAGCACTCCTTGCTCCTGCTCAGCAAGGTGGGAAGTGCTTGTTTCAAATGGCCTGGCTGGCAGCCTCCGTGCCGAGACCTCAAGTTACACGGGTAATTCATGTTTATAAGACACAGTCATGTTTGCCCAGCACGGTGTTCCTGTAAATATTTACAGCCCATCTGAACAGTGGAGCTGGCAGGCCAAGCAGGGAAGGAGCTGCTGTGGGAGAGGAGTTTGCCCTCCCTGCCTGGGGAGGGGATGCTGAGCATATGGCCCCGAAGAAGTGCTGGGCTGCAGGGCAGGAACGCCTGTCCCAGCATTGCTGCTGCAGTCGCATCCTCCCAGCTGGTCGCTGCTCTTGCTTTGTACCAGGTGGGACCACGCAGCTGGTGCTCGGCGTCTTAGTGAGACAGCAAGCACACTGATTTCTGCAGCACACGTAGCTGTGTTCTTGCTGTCTGCCAAGCCAATGCCCCCAGGAATGGGAATGTAGGTGCTGTGAATGCTGAAAAAAAGTGTGCTCCTTTCCCCTCGCTGCTCCCCCACCACAGGCACCAGCCACGGCAATCCCAGCCCTGACTGCCAGGACCAGCCTGGCTCTTTTCCACTGGAAGAAAACAAGGACACGTCCTGCAGAGGCCACATCTCCAGGCAGACTTACGCTCTGCAGATGCAAGCACAGAGGTACCTTTAGCATCTCATCTATTGATGCAACCCAAGGATCTGAACACATTTTGTTTGGATGGTTCAGGTCTGCCCGATGAAAAAACTACCCACGGGAATAACAAAGTGAGGCAGGACCAGCTCCAGCCCCGGGAGCAGCAGCTCCACCACACACCCATCCCAGGAGAGGGGCTTGACACAAGGTCAAAGAAAACACTTTTTTCTCAGCATCATTAAGGAAATGAAGGAAGGAAAGAAGAAGCAGGCAGAAGAATAAGTTATTTTTTTCATAGGAGAAAAGAAAGCATACATCTTTCCTTTCTGGCTTTCTTTCTTTCCATTTGCTCCTTCTTCAAGAGGTAAGAGACCATAGATCAGTGCACACCATGCTCCAGGTTGTTCTTGCCCTTCAGTACTTGTTGGTCTAGATACTTACAGTCTCTCTTTTGTGAAGAATTTGGAGATTGAAATGTGAATGGACGCCATGCTAGGACTACAGGAGGCCAGAGCCTGTTCTCAGCTTGGCTGATGTTGATCTAGTTCCATTCAGACATTGCACCCAGACCAGGCTCTAGCACCATGCTTGCAAAAACCCTTTGGTCCCACCGTGCAGCCCCTCATTCATGTCCCAGAAATGTAATCCCTGCTCTGACCAGGTAGGTTACAACCGGTTACTTCCCTGCAACCACGCAATAACCACTGCTAAGCTCACCACTTAGAGCGTGCCCAGGCACAGCTTTCCATTTGGGAAGAGGGAAAATCATTCAGGGTCATCAGCCTGTCCTCTGTTGCCACAACCAGAGTTACACCACAGATGCTAATATCAGGGCTGCCCATAGTTAAACATCCCTTCCTGGTCCAAGGGACAGCTTAGCATGAGAAGAGACACCCCTCTTTCCTGCTCCTCAGCTGACCCTCCTGTCCTGCATGCAGCAGGCCTGGCTCCCAGCCCCAGACAAGCAGTCATAAAGTGGAACAAGGTTCTCTAGTTTAGTTTCTAAACTGGAAAAAAAAAAAAAAAAAAAAAAAAAAAAAAAAAAAAAAA